>NC_051441.1:16628457-16640482 GCF_001649575.2 Kryptolebias marmoratus | reverse complement strand
GGGGGGGGGGGGGGTAAAATGGTGCCTTACTTTACAGACATTTGTTGTTACAGACAACATGATCAGCGTATGCAACAGATTTTATGAACAGAAACCCCAGATCCCCACTGATTTGTCATAATAATCAAATCTATGGAAACTGCTAAAATGAATTAAAGGCCTAGCTTTCCTTGAAGGACTGCATTTCACCCGCCGCCTTTCATGACAATTTTAGATTATGCTATGTTGAGAGATAATGGAGTTGTGGCCATTTTGTTGAAGATAATGTTATGTACAATCTCACTCTCAGCTACTACCACGTCACATTTTAGCTTAATACCTGTGAAACTGACTGGGTTATATTAGTGTTTGTGTTGGCTAATGTCAATTAGCTGTGGTGGCCATCTTGAATCAGGTTGACTCAAAAAGTTATTTAATTGTAGATGTACATCCAATAATTGTTTTCTGTATTTTTCATTAAAATACATCCAGTGGTTAATTAAATAGTTTGGTAACAGACACACATACAGGGACCTAAAAAACAATTGTTTGCCTTCACCTTTTGGCGATGTGTGATATAGAATAAAAGACAAGTGTGGTCATTTTTGTTCTGACTTTGACACTCATCACTCCCACATTCTCAACATTATATTTTTGCTTTTTTTTTATCCAGCAGGTATTTAATTTGCTACTGTCATGCACGAGTTGCATCAAGTGCAGCACAGACCTTTCTCAGCATCAGATGGCTGATGTTGGAGTGGGGGCTCAGATCCAGGTCGACGGAGCAGCAGGGGCCGAAGCACTGGTCCTCGCTGCAGAGGGACAGGTGGGACTGTGGAGCGAACACAGGGAGTAACAGGTGGGTTTAAAGCCTCTGTGCTGGCGGTGAGGGGACGGTGCTGTACTGCAGAAAGCCCCGTCTTTAACTCACACAGTGGAGGCAGGCGTTCTGCTGCAGCTGCTCCCGGCTCCTCTCGCGCTCTCGCTCCAGGTCTCTCTGCTGCTGCTCCAGGTTGGCCTGCAGCTCGGCGATGCGTTTACGCAGACGATTCTTATCCTGCAGACAGTCGGTGTACTCCAGCTGCAGGCTGTCTCGGCTGCATAAAGCCTGATGAAAAGATAAAGGAAACATAGAAACACATGTTGATATAGTCCGAGCTAGATAAAATTCATTCTCTGCAAAAAAATACACCGAATGCTGAATGTTAAATGAGCTTGCTAAAAAGTTGAGTTGAAAAATAGGTGGACTTTCAATGTTAGTTGAAATATTTGAAGACATGAGGAGCTTAAAGACAGACAGAGTAGTAGTAAGAGACATAAGTAGAAAACAGGAAATATAATGAGACAAAGCATAAAAATACAAAAAGAAAAAAACAGACAAAATGGACACATAAGGAGTCAAATAAAAGCATAATGAGACAAACGATGCATAAGGAGTCAAAAAGGACACATAGGAAGACAAAAGGGAGCATAAGGAGACACAAACTGAAGCAAATATATTTCAAAGAGCACAAAGTTTCTGAAGGATTTGAAGAGATCTCAAGATATTTCAACGACAAAACATTGAAAATAAGGTTTTTTATTTTAGAAAGTACAAGAATTACAAACTCAAAAAGTCTAAGCCGTTATCACCTGAACGAGGCAAACGTATTAATATATGAATGGCTGAAATAAATGAAAGTATGCTGAAATAGTTAGAGTCAGACACTTTTTATTTAAGACTAAACTAAAGGAGCCATTATTCTAGCCAGGATGAAGACTTTTACCCTCTTCTCCACACTCTGTGCTCTATCACTGACGTCACGGCTGATAAGGTACTAACTGCTGTTAACTATTTGACAGAATATCCCTTCAAAAGCCACCAGGGAGTCCCTTTAAACAACATTACAAGCCAATACATTTTAGAATAAACAAAAACACTTTGAAAACAAGTGGGATTAGATCATGTGATCCCAAAACACCAATTCTGAACTTTCTGAGCATCAAGAAAAATGTGGCAAAGAACTTCAAGAATAACAGTGACAGCATCCAGCTGAAGGGGTGTTTGGGCACCATGAGACCCATCAGACCTTCAGACTCTGCATTCACACTGACCTGGTCTCTCTCCTTCTCCAGTTCCATGATTTGGTTGAAGTAGGTCATGCTCCTCTTCTGCTCCGTCTCCCAGTCCAGCTGGAGAGTCCTGACCTTCAGCTGCAGCTGTTCCCACTGCGACTCCAACTGCAAACACACAAAAAAGGCAACATTACATCTTTATTTATCTTTAGCGTTTAAAGCTGAGTCATGAAATAAACAAGTATTTGAGAAAATACTGCTCCAACCTTGTCCCTGAGCTCCTCTGCGCTCTGTAGCTCCCCCTGGAGTCTGGCGATGAAGTCGCACAGCTCCTGTCTCTGTTCTGCCGCCTCTCTGCGGTCCTGCTGCAGGATGTCCATCAGAGCCTGAGATCATCAAAAAACACGTTTCAAAGAACAGAGAACATACCCACAAAGCATCAGATTCTGCTTAAAGATAATAAATCTTTTAAACTTGCAATCACTCCGGTGGAGGGATCCGATGTTTTCTCCGTTTTCTCAGCTTTGTTCTGCTGCAGCAGGCTCTCTGGTAAAGCAGGTGGAGATCTGCTTGTTCCATTTGAGTGCAAACTGTTTGTTCTGGTAATCTTAGGAGGGTCGGATGTTTGTTTATCTGCCTCTGTCAGCCTAGACTTCAGCTCCTCTACCTGTAGGAAGCAAAAATGACACCAACAATTAGAGACTTTTACCATTTTTAGCCAACTGGAACATATTCCTTCATGCATCTATGGTTTGGTTGTCATGCTATGACAAGGTTCAGACTAAATTAAAAAAAAGAAGCTGATAACATCTAAAGAAATGCCCATAAACTGCTCACATCAGCCTTTTTAGTGCAGCTGCCTGACAGATGGAGAAAAACCTCGAAGCACCTTGGGCACTTTCATTTCCTGCCTTTTTGTGCCATTCAGCCAAACATGTTTTTCTTGCCTTGAGCACATAAAAGAGTGATGTCTTGGCATGGAGCAAAGTGTATTACACTCAAAACAACAGTTTGAAATGTGAAGGCAACTTGTCCAAACAGGTTGAGGCCTAAAACAATTTACTCAGCCTCCTAACGGACTCACCTGCCTCAGCAGTTCCCTCTCTCGACTGGAGGCTTTGCTTTGCTCCTCCAAAGCCCTAGAGTATTTCACAGCCTGCTCCAGGTGTCGGTCCTTCAGCTTTCCCAGCTCCCGACTGGCTGACTCCCAGTCCTGGCGCAGCCTTCAGACACAAATCATTCTCACTGAGTCATTACATGCCACCAATAATAGAAGCAGACAGGAATTAAAGGATTAGCATTCCTCGAAGGAATGCATATCCCCCGCCTTCTTTCATGTCAGAGTTTTAAACGAATCCTGGGAAGGAACAGAGTTATAGCCAATTTGGTCAAATCTTGCAATGATCTCACCTGATAATGTGAGATCTTGTGTGATTTGTTAGCACCTGAAGTATGTGTTGAGGATGTGTCTCAGCTACTAACACGTCAGAATTTAGCACAATATTTGTAAAATTGGCTGAGCCATAGCCATCTTTGTGTTAGCTGAAGTCAATTAGCTGTGGCAGCCATCATGAATTAGTGTGACTTCTATTTATTGATTTCAAAAGTTATTAGGAAACTAACAAAAAACCATTACATTTCATATTTTAGTTGACTAAATTTACAATACTCTTAGTTGTTGAAAATATATTGATATTTAGTCATCTAAAACTAGACTAAAACACAAATATATTTTAATCAAAAGACTAGACTAAAGCTAAATGAAAATTTGCTGTCAAAATTAACACTGATTAGCTGTGGCGGCCATCTTGAATTGGGTTGACTTCAAAAGTTAATGAGTTGTAGATGCGCATCCAATAATTGCTTCCTATGAGTTTCATTAAAATCCGCCCAGTGGTTTATGTGATATTTTGCTAACTTAGAGCCAAGATTGATGCCAAAATATGCCAAAGTTTAAAAAAAGTATTACACAAAGTGTAGTGCTTGGTTGTAAGTACAGGTTGGGCATGATGCTGAGCTACAACCACCAAACTGTGTAAATGTGGCTGAGATACAGCTTTTTTTTATTGGCTAAGGTTAATTAGCTGTGGCAGCCATCTTAAACTGGGTTGACCCCAAAAAGCAATGAGTTGCAGATGAACATCCAATGATTATTTTCAGAGTTTCATTAAAATTTATCCACTGATTTATGAGACATTTGACCATTTTATATTTTACAGACAAATGAACAGACTCATTAACATTGTCACCTTCTGCAGCAGGCGATATAAAGTGGATTAACTGTAGAGCATTACTAGGATTTTCAAACTGACTAATCGGTGTGGGAAACATTTCTTGTCTGATTCTTTAACCGTCTTTAATCCTCGTCTATTTAAAGCAAAGGAATAAAACTAATCCATGCAGACACAACAGACTAACCTCTCAAGCAGCAGTTTGTCGTGACGTAACTCCTGAGCTTTCCGTTCGGCTCTGCTTCGTTCCTCCTCGGCCATGCGGCAGCGCTGAGACAGCCGGCGCTCACACAGCCGGCTGTTTCGGAGCTGCTCCCTCAGCTTACGCACCTCCAGCAGCAGAAACTGGGTCAAACCCTCCGGACCTTCCTCGTCTGGGGAGAAAACACAATGGAGGTTGTTATAATTGTGGGGATGCTTGAGCAAGTTTTTTACTCGGTATTACACCAAAAACGTGGGAGGATAAAAACAAAATACATGGTGCTAAACCTGAAACAGCATGTATTTTTTATTGCTAGACGCTAAAGGAATAAGGCCCATATCAGTGCATGTGTCTGTGTGTGTTTGTTTGATTTTAAGGAAATTCCCAGAAAGTAATCATTGGATCTACAACTAAAACTGGTTAACTACTGAGATCAACTCAATTCAAGATGGTTCGAATCATAAAAATGACTATAATTCAGCCAATTTTATTGGTTATTAGGCTAAAATTTGGTGTAGTAGAAGCTGAAAGTCATTTTCAACCCATGCTCCAAGCACTACATATAGCGCAACATTGTTACTTAAAACTTTGTCATTTACTGTTGCAGTCAACACTGTCTGTCTGTTAGCAAATAGTCTCATAAACCTCTAGATGAATTTTCATGAAACTCTCTAAACTTAATCACTGGATGTTCATCTACAGCTAATTAACTTTTGGAGTCAAGCTAATTCAAGATTGCATTTCCCCTGTACATTATCTCATAAGTACCCAGTACACTGCCTCCATGTACGTACTCCTGCAAGTACCCTATATGTACCCCGTAAGTACTAGGCATGTACCCTGTAAGTACCTGATATGCATTTCATAAGAATCAGGTACATACTTTGTAAGTACAGGGCTGTATTATGTAATGCTACCGTTTGGCTTCCTAAATGATTGAAATAATTGCAGAGTTAAACTAGTGTCCACAGTAAACAGAGGTATTCTCTCCGCTCATGAATTGTTTGTGATCCAGACTGTTCTTCCATTGCTGACCCACGGTACCAACAGTGTTTTAGAGCAGTAGAAGGTCTTTGAATTGGTTCTTTATACCTGGGGTTCCCAGCTTCTGACCCACAAACAAACCCCAACTATTGCTGATTGAAGCAAACTATGTGTTTGTTTTAACAGTACATATTTATACTTTTTTGTCTCTGGTAACAGTTGCAGTGGAAATGTGCTTTTCTTAAGGTTAAGGACAATTAAATACACGCCCTCCTGTAAACAGTCTCGCTTTCCATCCATGCATGTTTAAATAATCATCTTTCTGTTTATCAAGATGTAAAGAAACCATTTCTTGCCCAGTATGAGGGAGCATCTCTGCGTTGGCTGTTTTCCAGTTAGCTGTATGTACTGGTCTGGATGGTAAAACTCAAGAGCCTCCATGAAGGCCTGAAGACCCCGATGGCCCTGTCCATGGAGAATGTCCAGCAGGCGACCTGTGAGATAAAAAATAATAATGAAAAGAGTCGTCAGAAAAAATAAAAATCTTTCCCAGAGCCATCAAACGATTTCATGCATTCCAAAAGTGAATAGATTTTCCTCTCACCCTTTTAATTCTGTAAACTATGACAGCTGAAACAAACTAACCACATAAATGCTGTCTCTTTGATCCGAGTGTCACCTTCTCTGTAATTACACAGGTATTTTTTCAACTGACCATGATGAATGACTGACATGAGCTAACTCCCTCACAAAAAACAGCATTACCTCAGTTTTGGACCAGGTGTTTGACTTAATCTCATTTTTTTTATTTGCAACATCCATTTTCTATCTTTAGCTACATTCACTCCTTGGGTTAAATGTTTTTCTACCAACATCTGTCATCTTACTATCTCAGTTGCTGATGGTTTATCTCCCCGCGGTGCTCACGTTTTTCCCTGAGCTGTTGAAAACATCTTCTGTTTTTCCTTGAGGAGTTTTACAAAAACAAGCGCTTTTAACATGCTTGATGTAGATCACAAAAAATGTTTTTCTTATTTGGTCTTATCAGATCTTATACAATATTTAATAAAGACCATTTGGACTCCTCATTGTCTTATCAAAAAAAAAAAGTATAGGGGCAGGGAATGATATTTTTGACTGTGAATCTGTGTACATGTAAATTTTAATAAAACTCTCAAAAAGTAATTATTGTCCATACATCTACAACTGATTACCCTTAAGAGTCATCCCAATTCAAGATGGTTGCCATAACTAATCAAGTTTAGCCAACATAAAGCCAATTTCAAAGAAAATGAGCTAAAATCTGATGTGGCATGAGAGATTGCACAAAGCAGTTTTCAAGGTTTGACCAAAACGGCTGTAAGTCATTTGATTATAAGTCATTTCTCACAGTAAGATGGTCTTAGATTAAAAATCTGGCATGAAAGGTGGTGGGCGATTCCCCTTCAAGATTCCCAAAAGCAGGCAGTCAGGCTGGAATTTAATTAACTAGAAAAAGCTAAACGGAAACAGACTGAAGCAGAAATACAAGCTATGTGACATGAGAGCAAAACCAACACCAAGGAAGCGACAAGAATCCGAACAAGGACTAGACACTGCACGAGATAATGGCTAGGTGGTGTACTGATTGAAAGTGATTCTGGATGTCGCAGACAAACAAAAAGGAAGTGAACTTAACCAAAAGCCCAAGTGAAACCACTCCAAGAAATTTAACAGGAAACAAAAAACAGAACAAAATCAAGTCACTGAAATTCACTAAACTGTAAGAGACAGAAACAAACTATAAACGGGACAAATTATTTCCAAGCTTCAGTGTTTTTTTTTTCTCTCTCTGATTTCAAGCCACAAATTGTCTGGTTTCACAACAAGGTAGTAGGTAAAGAACCCAAATACAGAACTGGGAGGCTGAAGGAAGGCAAGTATGAAGACCAGAAGCACTTTAATTAAAGAAAAACAAGGGTGAACGCTGCAGTGGCAAGATAAACCCGACTTAGGTGGTATCACACTGGGATGTGACTGTTGGAGACTAGTTAACTAAAAATCGTGAGCAAATAGGCAAAAAGGCCCTTCTCACCGGCCTTGCTGATGCGCATGGGGTACTGCGTTGAGTTGAGCACCTCGTCCTCATCCTGCTCATCTATGACCTTGCATTGTCGCAGGTAGGGCGTGAATTTGGCCGGGTTGAGGATGCGGGTGAGCTTGTGACGTACTCCCTCTATGCGATCCCACAGCTCCTCGCTAAGCTCCTCCGACCAGGCAGGGGAGGATGGTGCCTCCTGCTGAGATATGTCTCCCTCCACCCAATCTGTGACACCTGGATGGGACCAGGAAGATCAAGAATTTCAGGAATATTTAGGGACAACTTGGAAAAAAAATCTGCACATTGAAAAAGATAATTTAATTCAATTTAATTTAATTTTTTACATCAATTCACAAAAATGTCATCTCAAGACACTACACAGGAAAAAAAAAGTCCATTCAAGTCAGATTCAAATCTAACCACAGTCAATTTAATAAAATTATATTACAATACAACCACATACAGTACAATATGAAATTCCAATTAGTAGGAAGGTTGTCAGCAGATTGTGTCGAATAAGAAAGCCCTATTGGGAAAATTAAAGTCCAATCTCTATCAGTTCTACGGTTTTATGCATAACAAAATTATTCAGAAATTATTTAAATACAACCTCAAGTGTAGAAAACCCCACAACAGATTCCACCATGTCAGTATTTGTTAAACAGAAACAATGAAAAAACTTGAAAAACTACAGCATATGTGAAAAACTAAGTCCGCCCAATGATGATTTACTTAAAGTCGGGTCCTCAATTTGAATGAAACGCTGAGGGGGACCTTAAGAGAGCTGTGCAGAAACAAATGTCTCTAAACCTCAATCAAATGAAATAATGTAAAGAACAGTGGGCCAAAATTCTTCCACAACAATTGAGAGACTGATGGTGATACAGAAAATAACAACTGCTGCTAAAAGTGGTTAGCTGTCGAATCATGTAGTAGACCTAATTTTTTACACAGCTTTTCCATTTTGGTTTCATTCTTGTTGAATAAATCCTAACATGGTGCAATCTGTTGTGTGTTTTTTACATCTAAGGTTAGATTTGACTAATTTAAAATCAGTTTACTACAGGTATGTTTGTGACTTTAAGACATGAGTGTATTGTCCCATCTCCAACTCAAGTAGTGAACTTGCAGACAAATCAAACGTCCATTTTTAGACTGAACACACGTCCCAGGAGGAAGCCCACTGTTTGTTTTTGCTTGCATTTATTCAAAAGCGGCTCACTGCAGCAAGTTAATTTGGACCGTTTTAACCAAATAAATCTTTACGAACTAATTTGTAACTCAAGAGATGTTTTGCAAACAAGCTAAAATTAGATTTTCCCTGACCAACACTAAGTGGATAAAGACAAATAGATAAAATATTTTGTCATTTGCTCCACTGTGCTGTAATGTTTGAGCTTCCTCATGGAAAACATCCAGGGAAACGGTCAAGGGGGCTTTTACTTCCCACAAAACATCCTCTCTGACATTTAGGCCATTAACTTAATGCAGTTTCCTGCAGCTGAGCCTTGGAGTTTTCAACAAGGCAGCACAACATCTGTAAGGAGTAACACGTCATCTTGATATGACCTAATGAGATAAAAATTATTGGCAACAACGAACAGACAACAGATTCAGACATATAAAGGGTCTGCTGATGTTCGGTGAGGGGAGGGGGGGCGGACCATTTATGGGTCATTGTCTCATTGTCTAAGAGCACAGGAATGAAAACACTGAAGTGACTCACATCAGAACACCTAAACAAAAACCAGGGGACCACAGGCAGCTCTCTCAGCTCCATTTACTTCAGGACGCAACAAGAGAAAGTGACCATGACTGACGCAAGAGCCTGCAGAGCTTCACAGATAATCTAAAGTTGTTTTCTGCTTGTTTGTTTGGTTCAGGTAGTGGTGAATCTGTAATGATGCAAGATAAGATGCTTCACACCAGCTTTAAAAAGCAGGAAAAAACTGCTGAACCAGAGATATTAAAACAAAACAAACCTTGAAACCCTGCATTTACCTGCAGTTTATATATATATATTATTTCTGTTGGTGTGGTGACAAATGTAATGATCTTAGTGTTTGAATTAAAATCAGGTGCTTGACCATATCCCTGGAAGATTTCCAGGAAGAAGATTATCATTATTATTATTATTAGACAAAACTGTTCATGAGACACAACCTTGACCTGCAGGAGGGAGAGGAAGAAAAAAGGTGACAACTTTTCACCCCAGCACAAAAAAACTCCCAACAACAACAAAATAAATCTGAAACACCATATATATTTTTTTCATAAGAAAAAGTGACACAAATTGTAAAATTTAAGTCACTTAGTCACAGAAATATCATTAACAACACAGATTGTAACATTTGTGTGGTTAGTGATTCATGAAACAAATTTATGCACCACTAATATTTCTGGCCAGGAGCCATTACTAAATAAAATAAATTAATTATTTGGGATCATAAAAATTTATTTTACTGACACTGTGGGTGAGTATCGGCAGCTCTGCAGCTCATCTGAGCCAACAGACAGGTTGAGGCGTGTTGTTTTTTTTAGTTTTTTTTGGTCGAGGCGTGTTTGATGCCTTGGAATCTGTGTCACTTCCCATAAAGAGACTACAGACACTTTGTTCTGCTGTGGTTACTGCGATTCCATATTATGTAATAGAAAACAGGCACGCAGAGGTAGAAAACTTTTCAGCTTATTGGCCGTTGTTAGAACGTGAACGCGGACGACTTTATTTTTAACTTTGTGTGTGTTTGTGCCTGTCTTTTAACAGGATATCTCATGAACCACTGGATGAATTTTATTGAAACTTTCCAAAAGTAATCACTGGATGTACGTCTGCAACAACTCATCAACTTTTGGACTTAACCCAGTTCATGATAGCTGCCACAGCCAACTGACCTGAAACACAACAAAGGCTGTAATTTTACAGCTATTTACCCAAACTTTGGTGTGGTGATAGTAGCTGACATACATATTCTGAGCGCTCACAGATTGCACAAAATCACTGTTTAAGGCTTTGCCATTAACTGTCTGCAGTCAATTCAGTCAGTCTTTTAGCAAAATATCTCATGAACCACTGAATAGATTTTAGTGACACTTTCAGGACATAGTTTTAGGATGTAACTCTCCATCTTAAATCAGTTTCAGGAACCAAACCAATTCAAAATGGCCACTGAATACAACTGACTTCAGAAAACGCTATAAATTTCGCTATAAATCAGTAACGTTTAAAGATACTGTGCTAAAATGTGGTGTGGTTGTGGCTCAAAATCTTCCCCGACACATGCTGTAAGGGCAACTCATTGTGCAAAGATCTTTGCTTAAACCTTAGCATTAACTGTTAAGTTTTAATGAAAAGTAAGATTAACCTTTGGAGTCAATCCAGTTCAAGATGGCCACTACAACTAATCAATATTAGCAAACTCAAAAACGGCTATAACTCAGTCAGTTGTATATTTATTGAGCTAAAAATTTATTGTAATAGTAGCTGAGGGTCATTCCCAACACATACTCCGAGCATGGCATCTTATGAAATGGCACGAGATGGCAAATAACTTTATTTTCAAGGTACGACCAACACAGCTACCACTCATTTCTGAACATAAGAAGATCTTAGTTTAAAACTGACATGAAGGGCAGCGGGTGATACACATACACACACACACACACACACACCAACAAATACGCAAGTTTGTAGTTCTATCATTATTAAGACCTTGTATTGACTTCCATTCATTTATGTAGCCTAACCCTTAACTTAACTATTACTAGTACATACCTGATCCTAACCCTAACCCAAACTTAGTGCTCCACTGCATTAGGAGGGGGCTTTGGTCCCCAAAAGGACTAGTGGTCCTGACAAGGTCGGTGTGTATACCAGGAAAGGTCCTAAAAAGGTAACAAACAGGCGCGCACACACACACATACACATGAAGAGCCTATTTCCTGAGTTTGTTTATAGAATGTATATAGATGATATTCCACGGATTTGATTTAGATTTTCTGTCCAAATCTATGCAGCTTGCTTTACTGATCACTCCTTATTGTTAACACTTAAGCAACTAATTAATGTGTTTAATCAGCACTACAGGTTGGTGTTACTGGCCTTGATGTTGTTGCCTCAGAGTATGATTTGACTCTGAGAACCTAATCACTGCTATCACGCACAATCCAGTTTAAAGTGCACACCTCACGCAGTTTAAAGCGCGGCTCTGTGGTCACTTATTAACCAGAAACGGGATTTTTTTCTTCTTCCAGCACTTTGTCAACGAACAGTCTGAACTGAACTCACGGGAAAGCGGGCTTCAAAAAGTCAACTTACCACTCATGTCTTCTTCTCATAAGTAACGAAGGGGTTTAATCCCGCTCGGATCCAAACACGAGCCGCCCGAGTGAAACTGAGGCGTGATTTCAGCGTGAAGCTGCACCTGAGCGCGCGCGCGCGCCCTGCTTTTACGCACAGCTTGGCGCACGGAGCTGCGGCTCAAACCAAACAGCCTG
>NC_051441.1:16601653-16628405 GCF_001649575.2 Kryptolebias marmoratus | reverse complement strand
GGGGGGGGGGGAATTATCCATTTCTTCTCGGAGTCTAGGTTTGTCCCACTGTCAGCACTTAGCACGGCCGGGCGGATCGGAAAAGGGAGCACGGATCTCCCGCTCCAGAGTCCCCAAACACTAGATGGCGCTTTAGACTAAAGCTTATCCACTCAGAAAGTTAAATCAGCCCCGTGTTGTAACGCTATATAAATTATTACAGAGTGCTCCATGTGATCAGGTTTTGGCTTAACACTGAGCTTGTTGATGAAAGCAGGTTCTTTCAGGGAATTCTTAAAGACTGAATGAGTCATTGGTGCTAGGCTGTGACTCATCGTACAGGAGTTTCTCGCCGACGGTGGAAACAGCAGGTTTCTCAACACGAGCTTCTAAATTAAGTTTGATTTGTCATTTTACGACACAACCACTCAGAGTTTCACCCTGGCAGATTCCTTTTTAAACCCGCCGACCTTTAAGCCTGTCTGCAGAACTTATTAAAGTGTAACTAAAGGCAAAATACGATTTCAGACATGTTTTAAACTGTGGAAATGTGTTGAGTCACAGTCAACAAAAGCGTTGAAAGTGTTTGTGTTTGTGTGACGGTATAACGTAACTAAAATCCTTAAGAGTAGTACAACTCCAGTTCTAAAAAAGTAGGGACGTTGTATAAAATGTCAATAAAAACTGAATGGTTTTATTTACAAATCTTATAACTATTTTTTTATGCACAATGTTGTTCCAAAAAAAAAAAATATATAAACAGAAAAAGTTAGGTAATTTTGAATAACACAACACTAATCAAAACAGTTGGGATGGGGCAACAAAAGGCTGTAAAACTAAGTGGTACAAATAAGAAACATCTGGAGGAGCTTTTTGCAACTAATTAAGTTTATTAGCAGCAGATCAGTGAGAGGACTGGGTGTAAAAAGAGCATTTTAGAGGTTGACTCTCACGTAAGTAAAGATGGGCAGAGGTTAGTAAAAATCTCTGCTTGAAGGACGAGTCTGAAAGATGACACATGTGAACACCATCTAGAAACTCTGCTGTCTCCTCTGGACCAAAGATCATTTAAAATGTATGGCAGCAAAGTGGACAACTTTTCTAAGGTCAGACAAAACAAAATTATAAACTTTATTTGGAAACCACAGATGCCATACTAGACATGAGAGGGACCATCCAGCCTGTTATCAGCACTCAGTTCAAAAGCCTGCTTCTCTGATGGTATGGGGGTGCATTAGTACCTCTGGCATGGGCAGCTTCCACATCTGGAACGGCACCATCAATGCAGAAAAGTACATACAGGTTTTAGAACAACATATGCTCCCATCCAGACAATTTTCAGAGAAGGTCTCTCTTGCTTTGTAGTAGAAGAGTCTGGGTGCTGAACTGACCTGCCTGTAGTTCAGATGTCTCACTTATAGAAAACATTTGGTGCAACATGAAACAAAAAAATCAGGCAAAGAAGACCCAGGTCTGTTGAACAGCTAGAATCCTCCATCAGAGCAGAATGGAACAACATTCCCTCTAAAACCTCCAGCAGCTGCTCTCCTCAGTTTATAGATGTTTACAGACTGATGGTAAAAGAAGAGGAGAGGATTCACAGAGGGAAACATGGACCTGGAACTACTTCTTGAGATGTGTTGCTGCCGTAAAATTCAAACTTACCTTAGTTTACCCCCAAAATAGTTTCTTATTTTAAACAATTTCTTATTTTAAACTTTTGATTTGTTTAGTATATTTTATTGTGAATAAAATATGTAATTAGCAAAGCATCAAATTCTGTTTATATTTACATTTTACCCAACATTCCAACTCGTTCAGAATTGGGTAGAGGGGATGGCATGTTTTATTGCTACAGTAATAACACAGACAGGAAGTAGTGCTGGCAGATGAATGTGTCCTTTTTATTGGAATGTGGACAGGAAACATCAGGCTATCCTTCGTCTGTGGGCCTATCCAGAATAAACAGGGCCTCTGATTGGGGAGACCTGATTTAAAATAACAGTAAAAGCTTAAAGCACTTACTGAAGAGACGTGGTATCAAATTTATAGCAGGTATTTGCTTATGATATGCAGAACTGAGTGAAGGTTAACAGCAGATTGGGTGGGGGGATGCTGCTGCAAAGTAAAATCATTACAATTGTTTATTTTGAATGATTAACATTAACAATGCAGAGCGAATGCACAACATTAAAATCAAACCAATGTTTGATGTGACTTTGATGTGACTTCAAAATAGCATCACTTCTTGTACTTGCAGACATAAAGCTCAGCAGGTCAGCTGGTCCAAACTTCTCAAAGAACTAACCTCATCAGTAGTTAGATAGTTCTTAATGGCATTGGCTGTACTTTTAAGATTGTTCTCCTGCTGCAGAATAAATATGAAACCAGTCAGACATCAACAGGTTTCTGACAGTTCTGAACTGATGGCTCTAATGGACACGTTATGATTTCAAAGTGAAGTAATCAGGATGTGTCTTTTATCTGGGACTGCATCTGTGGTCACAAATGTTTCCTGTTTCTTTGTGCTTGTTCAAAAGAGTTTGAACGCCACAGGCTGAAACGTGAAATCTGTACCTGGGAGAGACCTCGCAGATGTAGTTCAGCTATCTTGTGACAGGAAACTGTCCTCCTCAGCCTCACCTTGGTGGCTGAGCTTGACTGCTCCTCTTCTAGTTGTTTCTGTTTCAGTTACTGAGTGTGTTTGTACCTATATGTGTAAAGTATAATCATTATCATCGGTTTGGTAATTCTCCATAGTCTTTGACTTTGTTCAAGTACGCTTAAAGAACTGATGCTGTTTTAAAGGCAAAGGATGCTCACAGCAAATCCATCCATCCATCCATTTTCTTTACCCGCTTCTCCATTCCGGGTCGCGGGGAGCTGGTGCCTATCCCCAGCAGTCACTGTGCGAGAGGCAGGGGACACCCTGGACAGGTCGCAAGTCCATCGCAGGGCCACATAGAGACTGCTCACAGCAAATCTTAATTTCTTTTTTTTTTTCTGTTCATTCACTTTTATCAACACTCACAAAATCAGGATATGCATCAGTGTGCCCTTATTGTTGCCTGCTCTCATTTTCTTCTTCTTTTTAGTTTTTCCCCACTCTCTGCTTGACTGTCCTTCCCCTAGCAGGAAGACCGGTCCATCCTCCAGTAGTGTCTGTAAAAAGGGGGGGGAGTCGGTGGATGAGCATTCCTGTTTCTGTCTCTGAGGTGACGGCGACACAGAGAAACTATTGATATCGGCACTGGACCGCACGGTTTGCTCATCCTGGAATGTGGGACACTGTAACGGTTTGGTTGGACACAAATAGACAAAGGTTCAGAAATTTTTTTTAAAGTTCTCTTCATACATATAGTTTTAACTTCATAACGTCATAAACAAGCTGTAGAGTTAAAATTTGTTTAAATTAATCAAACCAATGGAGGATCAGGATTAAAGAGATGTAGCCTCATGATTGCATCCTATAGCAGCGGACTGCATCACTTCCACTGCTTTCATTAACACAACATACATAAGGTGGAAATTGAATCTATATCTGCAAAACAGAATTTTATATCTGTGTGATTATCACAGTTGACTCTCTGAGGGGGAATTAAAATTTTTAGAGCTTCCCTGCAACTAAAAGGTCATAAAGAAGATGACGAATAGTGAATTCCACAGATTAAACCGAGCCAGTGTCTGTTGCTTTTATCCCATGTTTTGTTCCACTCTGTTCCCGCTCAGAGCACAACAGGCCCGGCTCCTCATGCAACCAGCTGACCCCCCGTGGCTCCATCTATGACTCATGCCTGGCGACTGCACAGAATCACTCCTTTGTCTTCACAAAGAATGCTTCTTTTTTTTTTTTTCTTTTTGGAAAACAGAGGCAGAAAAAGAGAATGATGGAGGCATAAGTAATTGAGAATTTAAATCTGACAAGTGATTTATGTTTCCTCTGCAGGCACGACATTGGGACTGTAGCTTTCACTTCTGTTCAGAATCTTGGAATGAAATAAAGGCCCTGCAGTCTTTGAAGGCCTGCTGCATTTTAATGCATATATTTAAACTAACATAATCTTATGTTGAGAGGGACACAGTTATAGCCATCAAATCTTGGAAATGATGGTATGAGCAATGTCATGCAATACTGTGAGATCCTTGCAAGATGTTTTAGCGCTCTGAGAATGCGTTGACATTTACTTTCAGCCACTGCCACACCAGGTTTTGGCTCAATTTTTGTAAAACTCTCTGAGTTATAGCCTTTTTTTGTGTTGGCTAATGTCAATTAGCTGTTGCGGTCATCTTAAAATGAGTGGACTCCAAAAGTTAATCAGTTGTAAAGGCACATCCACTGAGTACTTTCTAAGAGTTTCAATAAAATTCATTTTGTGGTTCATGAGATATTTTGCTAACAGACAGACAAGGTTGATGCCAACAGTTAGTGCCAAAGTTTTTAGCAAAAATATTGTGCCGTGTGTAGCGCTCTGAGTATGTGTTGGGAATGTTGCTCAGCTACGACAACACAAAGATTTAGCTCAATAGTTGTAAAAAAAAAAAATTGGCTGAGTCAACGCTATTTTTGTGTTGGATGAGGTCAATTAGCTGTCAATTAGTAGTTCATCTTGAATGGAGCTGACTCTGTTTTCTCAGGAACAGTAGCGAGGCCTGATGAGAGCTCCTAAAGATCCCACAGTAATGTTGCGCAGTTTCCTGTTTAACATTCGATCAACATCAGTGACATCAGAATATCAGCGGAAACAGAGAACAATTCTTGACAAAGCAAACAAAATCTTGGAAGTACACAAACCCAAAGTAAGAGCCAAGCGGTGTTTATTTGCCACTGAATGAACTTGAACTGAAACACTAATTTTTCTTAAATTAGCAGATGATAAAGTAGACTATACAGTCACAAACAATGAGGCTGAATCCTGAGTCTGATCAGAGCACACTTCATAAAAACTATCCCCACTGTAGCATGTAAAACTACGGGCACCAGACTGTTAAAAATATGTAGAAAAAACTGATCTGAGAAAATGATTAATTTAAAGTGAAACCTTTTAGAGACCTGAGATTCAACAGCAACTAAAGGGGAAAAGAGAACAGCTTGGCCAACACAGGAGACCTGACCTCCAAGATCTTTTAATTCCTTAATTAGCTTCTTAGCTTTGTGGTTTGTTCACAGTCACTGTTAGAAAAGACCAGGTGAGGAAATTTCCAAACTTTATAAATACTTTGGCTCTTCAAACCTTGTGTCAACAATCAGCAGACAAGAGCTTATCCAATCAGACGAGCAGGACTCTAAAAACTGAAATAAATCACGATCACAAAGCAGGGGAAGGCTGGAAGAAGGTAGGCAAATGCTTTTAGGTAACAGCTCCTTCGGTTTATGCCATGGAGAAATAAATAAGAATGATTAATTCAGATTAACTTTGTACAGATGTAGTAGAGTGCTGTATGAATGTGTGTGGATGGATAAATGAGGACTGATTGTGTTGTAAAGCACTTTGAGTAGCCTGGTTGGCTAGAAAGGTGCTATATAAGTACCATCCATTTACCATTTACCTTGAAGCATAATGAAGCTTTGTCAGAGAAAGGTTTGCTGTCAGATAAAAAAACAAACTTTAACTCCTGTTTGATTGCAAAATACCCTTAAGATGACTCATTCGATATGGGGATTTGTTTTAGTGCAGCCACACCTGCACAATGAATGACGGAAGAGTCATTAGAAGAAAATAACTTTTCTGCATTTCTGTCGCAAATTCTGAAATTGCTAAACAATATCCAAACTAGACTGACGCATTTTGACAAGTCAACCAAAGGTATTTTGGAGAAAGTAGGGTGTGTGGTTTCACAAAACACCTCGTCAGTTGTAAGTCCATGAGGTGTATTACCCAAGCCTCGAGTTTGTGTTGCAGCAAACAGCAAAGGAAACATTTCACAGATGGGTGGATTATATGAGTCAAATCAAATGTGAGCAAATCTTGGAAATAAATGTTACACTAATTGTTACTCGAGGATGGTTTCCATAACAGAATAATGATCCCACGTAGACCTCAAAATCCACAATAGACGCTCTTAAAGAGAAAAGACCCCGTCATGACCCCTACAGTCTTTGGTTCTGAACGTTGTGGAAAGTCTGTGTATAAACCTCAAAAAAAGACAGAATTTAAAAAATTTCTGCAGGAAAGATGAGAAAACACTCCCCAAATCAGAATAAAATACTCTTAGCTGGTTGCATAAAGTTCGGTTACATCCAGAAGTTTATATAATGCTAACTGGGGCGTTACCCAAGCTTTTTTTTCTCAAGCCTTTTTGTTTTTCTTGCAATTTTGCAACAATAGGAAGCCATCGTTCATTGTCAGCATGTTTGCATATAAAATCACACAAAAGACAAATGAACTCTGACAGGCTTTTTGCTTAGATCCTGAAACCAAATAATGCGGACAAGTTCTGAAAACAGATGCACACAACTGGAACTAAACCACAAATGTACACAGCATGTAGCTCGGTGCTAAAGCTTCAATTCAGCACCGAGTGTTAGCCATCACTCATCACTGAGCGACCGCCTGTGCTCCCTCAAGTCTGTGTTTGTCACGTTTAGATACACCGACGCAGACAAGTCTCCACACACAAACATTATTCTGCGTGTTGGCGGTGGAAACTGCTCCCCTTCCCTGCTGCTCTTCCTGTCGCGCTCCTTCTAGGACACTGAGGTTTTTTTTCTTGACGTCTGAATTGCAGGGTGGAACGCGAGCGTTTAAATCTGAGCGCCACCACACATTTCCAACGGCAGACACAGACTTTGTCCAAATGCCACACATCAGTTTCCAGATAGACTGTGTTAAAAAAATGCTTCTCTGCAAACCACAAACCGAAGGTTGCCCTTAAACAGAATCAGGCTCAGACACAGCGATAAAGCACTAATGGTAAGCAAAACAGTTCTGGTCTCAAGAGTGTTTAGGTGTGCATTTAAAGGGATAGTTCAGATCTTTAAATGGAAAACTGAGGTAAGTGCTATCTACAACAAGTAAGATATTAATTGTTCATAACCTTTGCACAAAACCCCACTTCAAAAAATCTGGAGTAGTTATTTTTTCTGTGTATTGTACGGTCTCTGTCAGCCCCTGCTTATTTACTTTGTACGCTGTCCCTTTATCTTCCACAAGTCTCACCCGCTGCTGGATCGTATTCCCCTGGGTTTCAAATCCCTGTTTCTGGCTTCAACATAATCAACAACTTAAGGACAATTTAGCTTCTTTAAAAGAATAACAATAAAGTATGTGACTTCTAACTTTGGCATGCGGGTTAGTCATTAGAATTCCAGGAAGCTATTTTGTTTTGTTTATAACCCCAAAGCAATATTTAGACTCTGCATTGTTTCCATATTGAGCTCAGTATCAGTGACTCTGTCTGAGAATACAATGCCTGCTTTTATTCCTCACTAACTTCTTGCTGTCATCATCTCCTCAGCGAGACGTAATGCAGACAAAGGGTTGACACTTTATAGCTCCTCGTAATGAACATGTTCTGATCAGTGTTTGCTTAATATTCACTCAAATTTGCTTTTTAAAAAAAAAGTCTTTTAAGACTCTTGATAATGACGGAGATTCTTTGTTGCTTCATGCAGTATGTTGTCCTGATAGCTACCATCCAGCACAGATGTAATCAATTTACTTTTAAGCCATCACTCTTAGCAACAAAGTTTCTTACACGTTGTGCATTTGTGCACTTTTTGTACTGCTTTGATTTTTGTCTTTCACACTTTTGCAAATTAAAAGGTTGAAATTCAGACAAATGACATTAATATCTGAAAATAATGAATTCTTCGTTCTAAATTTCAGAAATTCTTCATTTGAAAAAAGCCCAAACAGTGTCTGAAAATTGTGAATTGGAGTGGGCGCCATAGTTATTTTCCAGAACAAAAGCCTGATTTTCACAACTCTGTTTGGGAAAAAGTCAAATTTACACAATTTGTATTTCTGGAAATGTTTTGAAGGATAAACTAACCTCAGAAAACACAAGAAATTCATTATCCACAGACTAGAGAAAGTAGCTTAATCATCTAGAATTTGGACCTTAAGAATCCACTCTCAGACAGATTGCACAAGAAGAAAGTCAGGACTTGTGATACAGCATAAAAACGTCATTAAAAAGCTGGTTTCTAACAGTCTGTAAGATCTGAACTGGTGTTCACTTGTTCCTGAACCTGAATGTTTTCTGTGACCTTTGAGAGCTGTTTCTGTAGCAGGATGAAGAAATTATTCATTTATGCTGCTTCTTACAAAGTCCTATCTAACTGCTAGGTTTGGAGTCAGGAAGAGACCTATATGGAGCTTTAAATGTAATCCAAACATGTGAAATATGGTAGTGGGAATGTCATGGTTTGTGCTTATTTTGCCATTTTAAGCCTGCTATCAAAGAAGGAAGCACAAGTTTTTAATCATAAACCTAAATTCTGTAAGAAAATCCCAAAACAGCTGCCTGTGAGCAAAATCTCAAGAGAATCAAAATTCTTTTTCATGGATAATTGTTAGAAAGAAAATTTAAAACTGTTTGTAATTGACACATTTTAAATTGTGATCCAAATCCAGTGGTTACATTGTAAAATAAGCAGTTTCTAATTTAAAACACTCCAAAAATGAAAGAGCTTTTGGTCTTTCAGTTGTACTGATGTGCAGGACTGATTAATACTTACTGGACACGATCAATATCTTAAAACATTGAATTTTAAATAATTTCTACGCAAGAAGTTCACATGTTCAGGGAAACAAAACTTAACCTACTTAAGTTACTTAGAGATCCTTGATTTAATATTGCATTTTAATATTGTATTAAAATTGTCTACTAAAAACAGTAAACAAATCTCTGCCTGAGAAAAATAAACTATATAAAACAGCCACAGAATAGAAGTAAAAAACAGAACTACTGTTTTGGGTCACAAGTCATATTCTAAAAACTCGTGTGTCTTGAAGTAATTCAAAGTATCTAAAAACAAAACGACAGAACTTAGTGTTGTAGTGTGTTTTTTTTCTTTCTGTTTCCTGTTTTCTTAACATGTCCTTGAAAGCACCTCAGCCTCCTGCAGGTCAGAACCAAAGAAAACAGACTGCAGTTCAAAGAAAAGCAAAATGATCTGTTTCTTTCATGTATTTCTATGTCAGACTCATCACATCAGTCTTTTCCTCTTTAAAATGACCCCCTCCCCCTTTCCTGATTAAGCTTCATCAAATACACTGATTGGGTTTCATGGTTAAGCAGAAGCCAGAGGCGGCTGTACTTCAGTCTTTAATACTTAATCAGATCTAATTTGATGATTTTTGTTACGTTAATACTGAACAAGGTTTGTGTATAATGAAGTAGTAAACACTGTGTGGAGTTTAGAGCATAAGAGGAGAGGTTTAAGCTTCTTGGCTTTGTGTCTGATTTGTGAGAAAGTCATTTCCTGTGGAGAAAACCTGGCTGAAACCCTCATCCTGTTGAACCAGGATACCCTCTCTCCTCCCATCTCTCTGCCTCCTCTTCTTTTTTTAGCGTATAGTTTTGTTTTGGTGGTCCTCTTTTATCCATGCTGGATATGTTTCCAATAATAACTCTAATATGCAACAAGGAGCAAAATATTATCTTAAACAGTCCTTCGTGGAGACAAAAACTATTCTCAAGCTGATGGCTTAGTTTGATGTTTGACTTCCTGTTATTCAGCCCTGTCTTCTCTTGCCCTCCCTGCTCATCAGAAAGCATCTGATACTCGTCGACAGGAGCTCACCCTCCCAGATTCACACAGCCATGATGAACCCCCCCCACGCGCGCGCCTTCTCATATTTGCTCCCCTCACATCTGCTTCTCTTCTACCCCTTCTTTTCTGCATGCTCAGAGCTGACAGCCTCATGTCTGCAGCATCTTCTCCTGTTTCCACTCAGCTCCATCTTATCTTTAATCTCAACCTTCAAACGATTAATTCTTTCCAAACTTCCACTTGCTTCACTTTTCCACATGTCATAGGATACTCGTTTGTCTTTGTTGGCTCAAACCGCTGGGATTTTGTTCATCTAAAGGAATCTTCAGCCCTTTAAAAGATTGTTTCCCAGGATGCAACAGCTGGTGCAGCTATTAACGCTTCCTCCACTAGATGTAAGTGAAACAACAGACTAGATTTTTTAATTTATTTTTTTAAGAAGTATATGAAGAAATACATTTTTGACCATGCTTTAATGAGTAACAAATGAAAAACGATTCACCAGGTTTTTTTAGACTTTATCGAATGAAGAGGAAATGTTTCTGATGTGAACATAAATCCAACTAACTGGGCTGCAGATCTGAGGCAGCATTTCTCTTAAACTGTTGTGAAGTTTAAGTAAGTCTGTTAAATTGAAGATCAACATGTAATTGTTCCCAATGCAGGTTTTCTTTTGCAACAAACAAAACAAAAAACCAACCAAATACTAAAAATACATCTAAAAACAGATTACAGGAGCAAAAATTTGCATCAATGCCCATTTAAAGCTATATTTCACATCTTTAGAAGTTAGAGTCCATGGAAAGGTTATAAGCAATTAATAACAATTATTATCTTACAACTCGAAGGTCAAATATTTCACAGTGGTTCATTCAAACGCTATTTTATGAAGTTTCATATTACTGTGGTGGCCCTGAAGTACAAACCACATCAACAAATCCCTAAACACAACTACAAATTAAGAAACACAGCAACATTAACCTACTGGAAGAGGTAGGTAACAGTAGGAAACATGAACCACTGATTAGACAACGGCACGTTTTGCTTTTGAACCTGAAAGCATGTCCAGGATAACCTCGTACGATGCCCTGATTAAAAATATTCTTGGATAGCAGCTGCTACATTTGGGTCACTGGTAACATTTCAAAAACGCGCTTCAGGCAGAATAACTTACAGGTTCAAAAGCCAAACAAGCGCTGTTGTCAAATCAGCGATATCTTATGTTTAGTGATTTGTTGATATGGTTTGCACTTCAGGGCCACCTTACATTACATTCTATTTCACGTTGCATGGTTATTCACATAGAACTCTGGTGATATGAAATCACTAACAGCAGCAGCAGCAGCTGGCCGTGGCACTTCTGGTGCATCCTGGAGCACTTACTGCAGTAATACATAATTTCAGATAGAATACCTGTAATGTGAAAGTGACAGTGAATCAAATGTTTATAAAATAATGTTTGCACGAGTCGTTTAGCATTTTTTTGATGTTAGGGTTGTTTTAAGATGACATCTATCTACTTTGGTTTTGACTCCACTCACACTAGCTGTTAGCTTGTTAGTCCAGTCAGAATTAAACTCTGCTTCTCTAAACTGAGGTCATTCAAAGATTTATCTACAGCAGGTAAGATATTATTAAGCTTTCAACAGAACTAATCTGAGCTATCACTGTAAAAGTGTGGCAATGGAAGCATTTTTGTTCAGAATGCAATGAAGAGAGAAAATACTGACAAAAACGTAGATGACAGCCATGTAAGTCTGAGGAAACTGTGCTGAAGGAGCAAAAAAAGGTCAAATTCAATGTCCAAAGCTTTATTAACATCAGAGAAGATCCAGGATCATGAGTTCAGACACCAAAAGGCTCCTCACACTAAACACACAAACAAAAAAAAAGCAAGAAGACAAAAAATACAAAAAACAAAAGACACATTTAGCTCAGAAACACAAGCACACACAGAGGCAGATCAGTGTGGGAAGAGTCACAGTGGTTTATTATTGGAGGCCTCAGAGTGACAGAATGTGCTCACGTTGCTCCCTTTCATGACCTCAGGTCAGGATGTTGTTATTTCTGCAATTCTCGGGTCTCATTTGAATGGAAAGTTCATGTTCTATTGCATTTGCTGCAAATATAGCTTGTTTTTTTTTTGTTGGTTTTTTTTTTTTTTGCATCGCCTTGAAGCACTCTCCCCCTGACTGCACAGTTCTTTACATTTAACCATGCAGCATATTATTTTAACGCTCATTAATATGTAGTCCCTGACGCCTGTGGGGGTCCACCCACCTCCTCCTCTCTCTTCTCTCCATCCTCTTCCAGCTCACTTGTCTCACCAGAAGCTCAGAGTAAAGAGTGAATCTCTGCTGCAGCGAAGCAGAAAAGTTCCTGTCCGAGCGGAAAGTGTCGGTGCGCGCCGCGAACCGCGTAGGATGACGAAGAAAACAGGTTGTTGCGAGAAGACGCTGCGATCGGAGGTTATTTGCAGGTAAGTCTGGGCAGAACTCGTTCCGAATGCGGTTTGATCTTGATGCGTGGGCTGTAAAAGTCGCAGGATGTTCTGCTGCTTTGTCTTTGTGTGACGTCCGAGTGCGTCTCTGTGCGTAAAACCTCTGCGTGTTTTTAACGACTTTATACAGGCTGTCTGTAGCTACTCTGTAACCAGGATTCAAATGTTAAAAAACAGCTCACGTTGCATTTAGAAAAATACCTCCACCAGTATTTTTTGCAAATAGCAAATGTTATAAAAGGACAGCTTCCCCCAAACATGCAGTTTAACTAAATTCAGCCTGTGGCATGACAGCATTACTTCTCATCAATCCAGTGGGGATTTTTGTTTTATAACTATAGTGCAATACCTGGCTTTGACTCTAAAATAAAAAACTACATAAAAGAAACAAATATAAATTGGACAGTGTTCTGCAGAATTATAGAACAACGAGAAACATTTGTTCCAGATCTCAGACCATTGTACTGGCAGCTGGTTAGAGATGTGTGGTTAAAAACTGCTGGTCAGCTGGTTCATTTAGGAGTTGTTATAGCTTGCTTAGCTTGTTATATCGTCTCATCCCCGATCGAACAAATTCTAAAAAGACATGAAAATAATACAACACATAAATGCATGAAATTTCAAAGCACAGATTGCGCAAAGGAGCACCACTACCATATACCACGAACTGGTTGGTTAGCACTGGTGCCCTGGAGCAAGGTCCTGAGTTCACACTTTTCTGTGTGGCGTTTGCATGTTTTCCTATTGCATGTGTGGGTTTTCTCTGGATACTCTGGTTTCTTACCACAGTCCAAAAACATGCATGTTGGGTTAAATGTCCAAATTGTCACTAGGTGTGAACAATAATAGGTGCCAGTCTCGTCCATCTGGACTAGTGACCTCCTGCCTAATGACCTCTGGACTGTTGGCTGGAGAAAGCTTTCCACAACACGGAGCAGGATCAAGTGGGTATGGAAAATGAATGACTGCATGAAGGACCACCACAACCTTGTGTTTTTATTCTAAAACAAGATATGTGAACCCTTGTTTGTTGCACAACTTAAAGATAATTTTTTTTGGGGGGGATAGATAAAATATTCACTTTTGCAATCAGTCAACCCTTAAAGACTGATCTGTTTGCTGTTTGCTGTTGTTCTGGAGTGTTTTTTTTTATAGTATTTGTGCATTGTGAAATAGGACACTGTGGATGTCTGTTGTTCTATTATTATTTTTTTCTTGTGAGCTGTGTTGTTGACTCAGTAGATCATCAAAGAAAACTTCAGTGAGAGGAAATAGGAAGTTCATTTAGAAGTAACACTTCAGATCTGACACCTTCGTCATATCACTCATACATCATCATCATCTGAGTGCATACAAGGAAGAAACACATTTAATCTCTTACAGTGGGATATAAAATTATTTTGTGAAACAAACAAAAACTATGATATAAAAAACAAAACAGAAAACCTGAGTGTGTGTATGTGGCTGACATGTCTGGGGAGTCTCCAAAATAATTTCCGACAAATTCCAAATGGTCTGCCTTTTCTTTAAGCCTTTTATTTTTCTGGGCAACTCTTCTTTAAAACCAAACTCTGTGCAGTGTGCAGTCTATAATGGACAGGTACTTCCTTTCTGCAGAAGAGCTGCCCAGCTCTAGGATAATTTTTGATCTCTTGGCTTCTTTTCATGTAATGCCCTCTGTTCCTGGTTTGTGAGTTTTGGTGATCGACCATCTCTTTGCAGGTTTGCTGTGATGGCATCCTGTTTTCAGCTTTTATTTATGGATTTAATGGTGCTCTGTGGGATGTTCGGGGTTTGGCTTTTCTTTTTTTTCTTTACTTTTCCACAACTTTGTCTCTGACCTGTGTGGAGAGTCACTTGGTCTTCTTGTTGCCTTTAGCTTGAGGGTAGCCTGAACTACTTAGAGGTGTTGCACTGGAGTTGATTCACCTGTAGAACAAGTGACTATATACTGAGATCATTTCACACTTAGATTTCATGGCATTCGGCGTGAATGGATATGAACGCACAGCTTTTCAATGTAATATTTTTGAGGAGGTATTTAAAACTGTTATCCCCCCCATTTAACTGCAATAATCTGTATTATGTCATGTGGATGTATTACTTAGAATCAAGTTGAAAATTAATTTAAATTTCAAGTTTAAAGGCAACAAAACAAAACAAATGGTAAGGAGGTCTGGATACATTTGCAACCCACCGTATAAGGGCCAGGCAGGATAGAAAGTGAACTTGCCACGTTGCTGTATACTGAATGCATGTTATATTTTTGACCTATGGTAACAGTTAGGTTGTTCTGACCTCAACCACAGCTTGGTGGTGCTGAGCTCTGCAGAACGATGGGTCCCTGGTTCAGTAGAGGAAATAGCCTCAGAGCTGGCTCACTGTGACACAGACCTGTTTCTGTTTTCTCTGCCCAGTAAATGCATAGATTTACCTCTCTCTGAGGCACTGTCATTGAGCCATTCCTCAAACGTGTGCAGAGCCCCATTCTGCAGCTCTGTAGTGCCAGATGTTTGACTAAAACAGTAAATATGCTTGCAGCAGCGAGAAAGACAGAAAGGTGAAGTGTGGTTTTGTGACAGGGGTAAGAACAGAAATAAAACATAGAAAGACTGATTGAAGACAGAGATAAAAAAAATAATATAAGGGCTAGAAGAATAGAAACACACAGACAGAAGGTAAAAATGTGTTTCCCATCAGCTTCTTCAGATCTTTTATACGATGGCCGTAATAGATGCCGTCCATGTTTATTTCCCTCCATGCACGCCATTCCCATTACAACCTCCATGTCTGCAGTGAGTCAGACAGCTTATGAGAAACAGGCTTGTCTATAGATGCCTGTAGGTAGAGTTTAGAGATAAACACCATGTTTAACAGACCTCAGTGTGTTTCTGTGTGTTCCTAACAAGGCCAATTTGGGGGAATGAAGTTCCCAAAGTGACTTTGCGTGCTGGTAATACTCTTGACATGAGCAGTTATGGTGAGTTTACGGCTCACAAAATCAGGAGGGAAGAAGAAAATCACACAGAGTTGAAATGAGGGTTGAATGATTTAGAAGTAACAGACGTGTTGATTATACGGTGAAAACTTGTGAATTATTCAAACGAGAATGAGAAAATTTCTTAATTTTATTTTTAAAGGGTGCCAATTCAGCTGCTGCTTGAAATTCTAACATACATCAGTTTTCTTCTATAAAGCCCAATTGTAACTTGAGATGTTTATTTTGCAATAATTTAAGATGACAAAATGTATATGCTTAAGAAGAGTAAAGAGAGCCAAAGTCAAAAAAGATGATTAAGCTGCTACCTGCGGCTCATTAAGGTCGCCATAGTAACCACAGAGCTGTGTCTCTCGCTCCCTAACAGCACGTTTAATAATAAGAGAAGCAGGCAGATACACAGACTAGAAATTAGGCCACAAACAAAAAGTCACTATGCAAAAACTCCTGAAGCTTCTGAAGCTGCTGAATTGTCTGTCACACATATCAGTTTTAATGTGTCTACGGCATTTTATGTTGGAAATATGACAAGTTAAGTAAATTTTTCCCATCCAGTTTAGAAGAGAAAACTTTTCAGAGGTCAGATGCAATGGAAGTCCTGAGAATGAAGATTTGTGCACTTTGCCCCCTGCAGGGATTTGAGAGAAAACCATAAATCCTACAGGAATCAGATACACAGGGTGATAGAACATAAAAATGATTATGTTTTGATCTGTAAGATATATCAGAAGTCTAGTTTGTGGGAGTAAAGAAAAGTTTGGAAAGTTTGGACGTTAATGTGTGACATCATTGCACTCTAAGTTGAATATTTTGGGATAAAAGCTAAAAAAAATCATAAAACTTAAACTATGATTGTGTAAAAACCATGAAAGATATCAAAACATCAGTTCAGTAATGTGAGCTCATAAGAAGGTTAGGTTTTCTCATTCATTTTGCATGTGCATGTGGACATTTTTCCTCTTTTTTTGTGCTAATTTTGTCTGCACTGTACAACTGCAAAAAGTCACACCACACTATTTCTGATAAAACTGCATGTTTTGATGCGTTTGCATGGGTTTTTCCAAAGCTGCGAGAGGAGTTGCAAATCAAGATTTGTGACAGAAATGGAAAAAAATGAATGAAGGTGCTTAAATCTTTATTCACTAGCACCCTTATTTGCCTAAATGCAGATTTTACATTGATTTGTGAAAATATTCATGAATCTTTAAAGAGCGGAAAGCTGTCTGTCTTGGAAATGACAGCGAGTCTTTCTGTTTATCTGTCGCTCACCTTTTCATGGCCTGAAAGCCTTAATCACACTCTTAAGCCATGAGTAACAGACCTATGAGGTCAGAAGTTTGTAGTTTGCATCTAAAATCCATCTATAGTCCTTCTTTGTGTAAATAATGATCCCCAAGTCGGTCATGCTTGATTCTACTTCTCTGTTTTTCATCGCCTTGATTTTATTACAATGGTTGACAGACAGCCCTGGAAAAAAAAAACTGGATTAGCTGAAAGTTACGGAGCAGGGAATCTGGAAGTTGTTATACCGCAATTAAACCTTGGTCTGGCCGCCGCCTCCATATTGTAACTCCTGCAGCCTGTGACACTAATCCAACTCTATAGGTCACGTGTTGGAGCTTAGTGCTGCTTTTTGTGGTTGTAAACTAGAGAATAAATGTGTTTGACCATGTTACTCTAATGTACACTATAGTAGATAAAATGATGACACGTTTTACAGTCACATCAGATTCAATCGCAAAGAAGTTTTAACGACTGTCAGTTGTAAGCTTTTTTTGTAGATTATCTTATTGCTGAATTCAACTTAACTCCAGAGTACCTAATAGTGTTAGAGTTGACAGGAGAGACAGAGAATTACTTAAACTCCCAGAAAAGTCTTGTTTAATTGATCAGATTCTGTCCCAGACTCTTCAAGACATAGAATAAGTCAGACCAAAGTCTTATTTACTTAACGTGTTTGTCTGTGCCTGAATTCTATCTTTCTTTGGTCTACTATACCACTCACATCGTTCTCTGTCTGGTTTTTAGCTGGCCTCAAGTGAACTGAATGAAAACAGAGGCCCCCTGCCACCACCTGGAAAACACCGAAGAACTAAGTAGATTGAAGAAGGCAGAGACCAAGTGGAGGAGTCAAAGAGGGAGGGAGGGACGACAGAGGCGATTAGCAGCTAATCCAGTCCATGGACAATCCTGCAGGAGATTTGTCGTTCTTCCAGAACGACGCAGACAAAACAGTTGCGGGATTACGACGCTTCACTTTATTGCCCTCATTAAGAGCGTGTCGGACTTCTTTTCCCAACTTTTTGAAAGCTCTGATTGCCTGAGGACTCGCATCTTTGATGCAGGAGAACCAGTGAACCGAGAACAAAGGGGACAGGCTTGGAGACAGGATGTTCTATGGACAGTGCGGTGCCACACACATGGATAAACTGTCTTTAGAGGGAGACGCTGCATGACTGCAGGTTCCTGTCTTTTCAGCTTGGTTTCTGAGGACTAGTCATCAGATAAGATCGTCTTGGGTTGTGATCTACCCTCACTGATAGTAAGTAACAGTGCTCACTCTGTGTTTTGTCAGTGTTCTTTTATTTTTTAAAGCATAAGATAAATTGGAAATCACAGAAACCTGTGAAAAATCAATAATATGGAAATTACATAAGGAAAGAAATTACTGACTAATAGAAAAGGTCTTTATAATTTGAACGTAAGGGAAGCAAAACCACAGGGAGCTGAGTAACATCTCTAAAATCCCTTATAAAATGAGTCTTTCATTTATGCATTTTTTTGTGGAGTAACTTCAAAACTGCAGCAGTGTCAGTGTAGTCCTTAAAATGCTGTTGTTTACCATGAAAACAGATCATTTTAGGTTTGTGTAAAAGGGTCAAGCGCAGTCTTGTTTCATTAGGGGCTTCCTGGTGAGGTGATCCTCTTATGGCTGCAAGTGAAACACAAGTTTAGGCTCCTCATGTCTAAAACAATGTAAAATAAAGTGAGCGCACTGTAAACACAAGTCTTTTTTATTGCTTTTGTCCCACAGCTATTTGACTTTTAAAAAACAGTAAAGAAAGAAAACACATTTCAGTGTATTTACACATGTGGTTGGGAGTTTTGCATGTCTGGGCAGTCATTCACTGAACCAAATATACCCAGTGCCCAGTCAGCCCCAAACCCTGCAACCACATGGATTGTGGTAACCAGAGGAAACCACGTATGGCCTTGTAATTTCTCCTCTTTGTGGTTTTGTCGTGATTGAAAGCTCCTGCTGCACCCTTGGAGAGAGTTAGATCACGTTGGTAAGACGTGCAGAGAAGAGAGAAAGGGATGTGAACAGAAACACGGGAGGCTCTTGATCTTTCCTGACATCTTCTAGTGCAGATCATGAAGAGAAACTGTGGTAGAGGAATATCTGGCTGTGACTGTATGAAGAGTGGATTTTATACAACCGCATATTTGTGTTTTCTGTCCCCACTGTCCAGGCATTTGATCCTTTTTTTTTTCTCTCTGGTTTTTCAGTGGACGCCAGACGGGATTCTAAACTTGACTGACATGCACTCAGAGTCCGGACAGTCTCGTTCACTTTAAAGGGAAAATACACAACTCTTTTTCCACAATGAGTCTGGGAAAGCTGCCAGGGATTAAAGGCCTCATGTCTGGCTCTCAGGGGAAACGCCGCTTCAAGAGCGACCTCTCAGTGGACATGATCAGCCCGCCGCTGGGCGACTTCCGACACACTATGCACGTCGGGCGCGGCGGGGACGTGTTTGGCGACACTTCCTTCCTGAGCAACTACGGGGGGAACAGGGAGCCAGGAAGTCCAGACTCAGCAAGCAGCTCAAAGTCAACCGGATTCTTCACGCGCACCTTTCGGCACGTGCGGAAGACCTCTGGGCCCCGGCCTCGAGCGGGTTCACGAGACTTGTCATCCCCACCGCCCGACATCTCACCCATCATTAAAAATGCTGTCTCTCTGCCTCAGCTGAACGTAGACTCTGCCAACGGGTGCCTGCAGAGGGTGCTGTTCCCCAGTTCTATCAGCTCGACAGATGATTCCTTCTGCACATATGGTGAGATAATACAGATAATCACCCCCAGTGTGGGATTCATGCAAAGCATCTTAAGAGGCAGATTATCTTCATTAAAAGTGAGCAGAGAAAATTCGGAAGTAGTGATCATACTCAAACATGATGGTTTAAGCAGATGATAAAGCATGATCTTCAGTGTCACAGATCAGTCCAAACTAAACAAATCAAATCAGTCTATCAACTTCAAGCATGAAAACTGTTCATTATAAACATGAACAGCATGAACAGTGTTGTGCAAACATTTCTTTTCTTCTGAGGAGCAGCCAGACTTTTTTCTAACTTTTTAAAGTGGTCTTGATCAGTAGATCCTTGTGCTTTCTGAAGGTTTTTCAATTTTTGTTTTTTTTTTATACCATGGCTGCTTTTCCACTCATTTTCAGTTTATCAGTTTTAGATGCTGACCCTTATAATATGTAGTGTACTTAAAAAGCTGAAAAACTACACAAGTAGAAGGCAAAAGAACATGAATAGTATCTCAAAGTCATGTCTGTAAGAAAGAAAAAAAAAACATCAAAGAACTAAGACGTGTCATAATTCAGGTGATAATTGACTGTATGTCAAATATTTGGTTAATTGCTATTTGAGAATCACCTTGTTGGTGCTGAAGTTCATTTTATGTCAAACTTTGTTATGTTTGGCATCCATCCATCCATCCATCCATCCATGCATTTTTTCCTGCTTATTTGTGGTTGGACTGTGAATGAAACACTCCTGTTCAGCATGGGCCTGAACCCCCTCAGTCAGATGATTGCAAAGAGTGGTTATGGATACTGGTTCCAAAGTAGAACAGTCATCAGTCTCCTCCTCTACATGGATGACATCAAGCTGTATGCCAAAAGTGAGCAAGACATCGACTCACTGATCCACCTTACCAGGATATACAGCAAGGGCATTGGTATGTCATTCTGACTTGATAAGTGCAGCCGAATGGTGTCCAACAGAAGCAAGGTGATCACAACTGAAGGGGTTGAACTACATGAAGGCAACATTGCAGATGTCCTGGACAGCTGCAAGTACCTTGGTATACCGCAGACAAATGGCAACCAGGATGAAGCAGCAAAGAAGTCAACCACAACCAAGTACCTACAGAGAGTAAGGCAGGTCTTGACCTACCAGCTAAAAGACTGTCAGACTCAGTTAGATGTCTTAATGACCTGTTTATTCTGATGATGTACCTGTTGCAGTTCTGCGACACATGTGCCCAGAGGGTTAAACAACAGCACAGAATGATCTTTTAAAAGTTATAATATACTGGACTTGGAGAAAAGTGGGAGTAAAAAAAAGAATTAAAAGTAAAACAAATAAATAAAAATAAAAACTTTTGAAAGACTTTCAGAAAACCTAAAGGACTATTGAGCAATATGACTTTAAAAGATTACAACAAAGTCTGACTTCTTAAAAAAAAAGACAAATTTATATACATATATATATAAAAGAGGGATGACTCAAGACTTTTGCAAATGACTGTGTGTCAACAGGTCTGGCCAAACCTTTTTGGACTTTGATACTTTGCTCAATACCTTCTTTCAGCAGAACTTTTATCATCCTCCTCATACTGTGAACATTATACTGTATCTTCATTGAGTACTGATCACAAGAAAGTATTGGTGTTCCAGAAAGTGAAATTTATTACTGATCAGTTGAAACAACAGCACTGGGTCTGTGGTAGCTTGGTGGTCAGGGCTGGGGTCTTGAAATCCTGAGGTTGCAGGTTTGAGCCCCGGTTGTGGCAGGAAGGGCATCCCAAAAGCCAAATTCTTCATGGAAGTTTGCTCACTGTGGCGACCCCTGTAGAAGGTAGCAGCCAAAAGTACTTACTTATTTGAAATAACAGCATATTAGGTACTACAAAAAATGGCTGAAATTTAAGTTAAAGAGGGAACTTCTAAAAAACGACTATAAAAGTTATTTAAGACCAAAGAAGTTGAACCTATTTAGACAGTGCATTCCAATATTAGGATCTCTTTACTGACTATTTGTTCTGCAGAAAACTTGGTGAAAGCAGGACTATAAATGTCAATACAGACATAAACAGAAACCAAAGAACCCTCTTTTTTGTTCATCTTTCCCACATTCCTCCAAGACAACCAGCAAACACCCAGGCTTCCTCGGAGTCATGTGGGATCACCTTGACAACACCTGTACACAATTAGATCTATAAACACAAACACCCACAGCTGGCTTTTACCAGCAGAAAGATACTTACTGGGTATTTCCTCATCTCCACGTTCCTGTGTTGACCTGAACGAACAAGCAGAAACCCACTATTTGTAGTATCTGCTCACCAATCAAAGCCTGTCAGGCAGATGTGTGTATAGGGGCTGGAAATTCCCCATCCTGGATCAGATTTATTATCTAATACAAAAGGAATTTGCCCAGTTGGAGTGATGTAAATCTAGCATAGTAGATTCGGACACTTGGGGATAATTGTATTTTTTTATTACTGAGTCTTGTCTTTATTAAGTTTTATATGAACCCATCGTTACCCTAATCTACAACTGTACAGGTTTAAGTATTAAACAGTACTCTGCAAAACGATTTTTATACGCAGTTATATTGGTAGATTGTGTTTTCTCTCAGAAATTTCTATATTTTCTTCCCATTTTAAATCTAACTCCCCCCCCCCCACACACACACACAATTTACCTACTGATGAGCAGTTTTAACATTCAGAATAAGATGTTTTAACACTATATATTAATGACAAAACTCTTTTTTGGTTGATACACACCACCACCTGCTGGTGAAGCAGCTGAATTGCTGAAGAAAATTTTACATTTTTAGTTCTTTCTTCCTTGAAACATATTGGCACTGTATTTAGTTTCTGAAAAAAGTATGCTGTTGCCTCAAACACTCTTAAAATGTTCTGATCAGATATTTTTTGAAACAACCAGAAGGCAAAGCTGGAGTTGCAAACATGATATATATGGAATTTGATTTATTTTGTGCTGATTTTGAAATCAAATCCAAACATAAAAAAACACAAATTTTATTAATATAAACAAGCATACTTGCAAAACTTCTAACCCTGGTCTGATCACATGGTTCTTGCATTAATTGATGAGAAAAAATACCAGAAACACAGCTGTCTTACTCTTCTGCTCCACAACAACTGAATACAAACTTGATAAAAGAAAATATAATAGTAATAGGAGTAATTACATCAAATTCCTTCTCTGTTTTGCAACTTTTAAAATGGTAGCCATCTTGTATCTTTTTTAAATAATATTTAGCATGAAAATGCTGTTCTAATTTAGGGTGTTGTAGATCAGTGGTCAGTGCCACGGTCTCATAATCCTGAGGCTGCAGGTTTGAGTCCAGGTTGCAACAGTAAGGGTACCTGGCGTTAAACCATCGCCAGATCTTTCATGCTCATTGTGGGGGTCCCAGCTGAGAAAAGGAGAAGAAATACTATTCTAATTTGATTAAACAAATGACAAAATGAAGTTAAGGAACACAAGCTTGAGTAACTTCAACTTTATTCTATACTTTAAAAAGTTTTTGTTCATTAGGGGCATGGGGTAAATCAAAGTATTATGATTTTGGGGCAGCAGTCGCTCAGGAGGTAATGGCTCATCCTGTAACCGAAGGGTTGCTGGTTCAAACCCCTGCTCCATCTGTCTCAGCCATTGTGTCCTTGGGCAAGACACTTTACCTATCTTGCCTACTGGTGGTGGTCAGAGGTTTGGTGGTGCTGGTGTGATGGCAGCCTCACTTCTGTCAGCCTGCCCCAGGGCAGCTGTGGCTACAGTGTAGCTTACAGTCATGGTGTGGACGGGTGAATGACTGAATGTGGTATGAAGCACTTTAATTTAATGCTGCAGGGCTCACAAAGTTAACACCTTTTTCTTGTGATCTAGACGCCCTCCTAAAAACTAAAAACCTAAATTGTGGGGTCTAGCTTCAGGACTATTTGTTCCCTGCAGGTTCTACAGAGACCTTACTGGTGCTACTTAATTAGCTAAAATGACACTGGGTAACCATCGCCCACTTTAGTTCCACAGGGGTTCTTAAAATGTTTTTCATTCATGGCTGTTGGGCACAAACCTGTTTTCATGTTTTTGCATTTCTTTTGGTTTCAGTTAACATTTGTGTGTAATTTTATGGATGAGTAAAAAAATGAAAAGTTTTAAAAAGAGTTTTTGAATTAAACCTTTTTACCTCAATGGTATTAAGGAATATGCCGTAAAAAAGCTGTATTTCTGCTAAAAACAGAGCTGGTTTCCATAAGTACAGTTTTTTTGTTTACACAAGAATCAATGCATCTTCAGTTTTATGCTCAATTACCTAATTATATACACAGACAAAGTACAAACTCTGACCACTCAGTTTATTTATTTTAAAAACAGACAGTTTTATTTTATCTTCTGAAAAGTTGCATTTTTGGAACTAGGAGGTTTCTGCCTGACAACAATGGACTGCAGTTTTTGTTCATTTGTAGCAGTTTCCAGTTAGAGTCAAGATTTGTACTTTGCTTGAATTGCTCATCTTCTTTTTGATTAACTTTACTTTTTAGCTTTACATTCCAGTTCATCTTGTGATGGTTAAGTCACTTGTTTTTGAAGTTGGAAACAATTGATACTAACATTTATTCTGAGTACCACTAGAGGGATCCTGAGTACCACAGTTTGAGAACCAAGACCATCATATTATTCCTGGTTTATCTGGATCTCCCCAGTCAGCAGCTGTAAAGATGTTCTAATTCACATCATTTCAGTGACTTGTTATGCTTTCTTTTACTGTTTCCAGGTGTGCATTCAGGATTCGTCACTCTGCCTCGCCTCTCTCGTCTTGAAAGACAGTTTCATGATGATGACACCTGGAAACCGTCTTCCCTTGACAATGACAGCAGCGCTCGGACTCGCTCAGACTCCCTCACTTCGTTCACGGTTGACCTCGGACCTTCTCTAATGACTGAGGTGTTCAGTTTGATTGACAACGCAAGCTCCCTTCTAATGTCCAATCACAGCCAGGCTGCAGGTGAGGAAGAGGAGGAAGAGGAAGATGATGACGACAGCTCTCTGACAGAGACGCCTGTGCAGACTCCTACAGTGAGTTCACCCAACTCTTCCATGTTCAGCGAGTCGTTCAGACACAACTTGAACGGAAAGGGGAGCTTTAACAGGACAGAGCCAGAGAAGGACAGGAGGACTGTAAGGACACCTGACGTGTCCTCTGGGTCTCCACACAGAGAGGAACCTGTGATGGAGGCAGAGAGGTTCCAGAGGGCAGCTGATGTTCTGGCTCGTCATTACGGTGGAGGTTCCTTCACAAGGGGAACAAGGTCGGGCAGCAACAAGACTTCTCCGGGTTTTTACAAAAGCCACAAAGCATCGTACGCCTTATCGGAGGAGGAGGAGGAGATCAAAGTGTAGATATTAAACCTCAGAAACTGTTTAAAACATGAGTTTATTTAAAGTCAGTAAACATTAACAATAACCCTGGTCTTTAGTTACAATGTTTCCTCCTACAAACATTATTTCTTTATGTTTCACAGCTCAACTATAAAGTATTGTCTATGTTTAGTTTCTGAAGAAAAGTTCAGAATCCATCTTGACCTCTGACCTCTGACCTATCCCTGCTTTCCAACATAGTGGCTGTGATTTAACACATATCTTTATTTGATTGTTTTATTTTAACACCTAACACTATGTAACAATGATGTAAGGAATAACTTGACTATTTACATAAAGATTTAAATGTTAGGAAAAATAAAAAGGGAGATGGGAAACTCAGCATTGAGTTTATAGCTTAATAACATTAATACAGAATTATACATTCTTAAATGTAATTTCACTTTTTATTTGTTCAGTTGTGTACATTGTACACAAATCTGTCCTTTGTAATGACCTCCTGTAGCATATGTTCAAATATCTAGCAATTTTAGGCTTTATTTTTTTAAAAGATTTAATTCCACCTTCCATGGTCTTGTTATTTTTGATAAAGTTTTTGTTTGTCTGTATGCTTCCTCTGGTTTATTGATTAAATGAATATTACTTCACTTTTCAGCTTAATATAACTATAATATACCAATGGGAAGTCTTGTCATGTTTCATATTTGTTGTTAAACTAACAAAACCATTTGCTTTGCTCAAAGATTACTTTAACAAATATAAGTCACATATAAAATATAAACTACATTAAATCTCAAATTGAATCTTTTCTCCATTTGTATTACAAGATATTTCCGAGAAAGGCACGCACTCACAACATAGTAATGCTGTTTAAAATACAAATCAAAAAGAATAAAAATATAAAAAAGACATTTAAACTCTGCAGCCTTGATGAGAAACGTTGAAACTGAAATTTTTACATAAATATTTTTAATATGCTTCATTTAAAATGGTGTCACTTTTTGGTACATGGAGAACAAAAGACTGGCAAGCTTGTAATGTAAATATAAACATGTAATGGGACAATTTACATTTATTTAGGTGAACTGGCAACAAGTATTCTGCATACTTGTATTTTTGATGAATATGAATTTAAGAGAAAGGATGAATGAGACAAAAAACAAATAAACCGGTAAATATGAGAAATATTTACCTCTCAGTGATGAATCAGCTCAGAAACTTAAATTATTCACAATAGTAAATAATGTCCCAATATCATGCAAGTCTTTATACTTTACAACATTTTAGACTTTTTTTTCTTTTTGCACTCATCAGGATGAGAAAAAGGCAGTTTTCTAATACAGAAGAAATGCAAAAGATCTTCAACTGATTTTACTCCCTAAAGATGATCTGTCCTGAATTCTCCAGACCTATGATGAAACATGGTCTGAGGGCTTCAAGCTCAAGAAGAAACATGACAAATCTGACAAATTGGGACAGCTCTATGAAGCCCAAATGTCTCAGAAGAAACAAACCAGCTGTACGGAGGTCAGCGAAGGCATCAGATCACACACACAGGTATCTAGATTCAGGTGTCTGTCAGATACACTCTCAGTTGGGCTGTGGTTGTCACTAAATACCTTCTTTTATTAACTTGTACTGTGTAATTTCCATTGAAGTTATAACTATTATTATATACTGCATTTGCTGTTTGTTGTTGTGGATTCTCTGTTTTGTTTTCTCTTTTCACAGGTCTCGAGGCAGATTTCAAGGATGTTGACTTGTTTTACCTCGTTTTTTTTCTTTTCCTTTTCTTCTACTCGACTTTTTTCTCTCTCTCGTCTTTGTGCCATTACAATTAAAAAAATCACCAAGCAATTTCTAATGCAGTTTCATATACCAAGGGGAACGTCATGACAAAAGTCATAATGCTCCGCTTGTGAAAACAAATCTATTGGGCCTTATCTTGACACTCAGACAACAATTCTGAGTGCCACACAGCCAGACAGGACACATTATAAAACGTAATGTTATGCATATAACTACTGTTCCCTGAAGGAGAGGAACGAGGTACAACATATGTACTATGGGATATCACGCTCCCGCGTGTCCTGGCTGAAGACACCTTTAATCACGCCTTTAGGC
>NC_051441.1:16574561-16596212 GCF_001649575.2 Kryptolebias marmoratus | reverse complement strand
CTGTCACTTGTCGTCATCACGTCATCACGTCATTTGCCTAAAGGCGTGATTAAAGGTGTCTTCAGCCAGGACACGCGGGAGCGTGATATCCCATAGTACATATGTTGTACCGAGTGAATCGACTGAAAGGGAACTGGCTCAGTTGTTAAAAAACCGGTGCGACCAAATGGTACATCTGGCCACATCTCCTTATATCAAGGTGTTCTGAGAGTGGACAACTGCTCAGTCCCAGTGGTGCAAATGCTATCTGAAGGGCATGACATTAATGCAATTGCAACATGGCTGACAGAATGGCTTCATGCAGGTGGAGCTGTTCCAAACAATGCTGTGAGCGACTTCTCCTTGGCTATTCTTGGTGCTTTGGTAAAGGCCTTCACTCCTCTTCCTGATCTGGAGTCATACATCAATGAATGCTTCCATGTGCTACTTGGGAACAAGTCAGCAAAACTTCCTCCTTGTTTTATCAGGGTTGATGTTGCTCATTGCATAAAGATGGTCTGCCAGTAGGACTGCTTGAAAAACAAATTACACCGTGTCAAAGACTTCTTTGTCAGGGGAATAGCAAAGCTTCTTCAATCACAAAGCTTAGACCACACAAAACAGCTAATACATGCCATCACTGTTGTGGCCCTTGGTGAGCCAGAGAGGGTGATGATAGTTCTGGAGCCCCTCTCAAATCAGAAATGTGCAAAAAATATCTAAAAGTGGGACTATTAAAAATAGGAAACCTGCTAGAGTCTGTTAGAGTTGGGAACTTGACCATCTCTGTGCTGAACACCTGCTCATTTGATGCTTTTTGTCAGTGCTTATGCTATGCTTTCTGTGACAGCTCAGCATTTCAAAAATGTTGTCAGGAACAACAGTGAGAACCCGGTCTTGCAGCTGGTGAAAGCTATTACTACAGATGGTGTGACCGAAAAGACATACTTGCAGAGGGCAGAGCTGCTTAGTGCAATGTTTGAAAAGGTCCAGTTGAGGTCTGGTGCCATCAAATCGATACCCAGTGTAATATCTCCACTGTTGTTGTAAAAACAATGAGAAATGTATCAAGCATTTACCTCTCAAACCACTGCTCCCCACAGTACTGCCAGCTAAACAAAGAAACAACAAGGGAAGTACCATTTGTTTTTCCTGACATTTCTGTCCTGAATGATTCTGGCATGGCTCAGATTGGAAAAAGGACTCTTCCTTCCAGAGTCTCCCTGCCTCCGGCCACTACAGAATGAATTAGAATGTCCAGCTGAATTCCAAACAGGAGCCAGCACTTTAGGAAACGTTCTCTGTGCAGGGACCGTTACTCACAGCTACAGCATTGGAGAAATAGCATGGATAGACACTGACCTTGAAAACCCAATTGAATTTCCCTTGAGTGAATTTCCCTCCATTACGGCTCTCCAAGAAAAGACATTCACTCTGAGAGAAGTTATCACAAAAAAGGGAAGCTTGACCAAACATGGCCTGGGACATTACACTGCATACTGCCGGAGAGCTCCGTGTGTGTGGGAGCTTTATGATGACCTGGCAAATGCAGTGAAGACAGTGTCTGAAAAGAAAAAAAATACAACCAAATGCAGTGTTTTACACAGCAGATTGAAGACTGTAGATGTGAATGAACACATTTTATGGATAAAGTTTTGAGGAGCCTAGACCAAAGGCAAACAGTTTTATGCCATGTTGTCCTACCCCTGACCAGAAATAAGTTCCATTTTTGTGACAAGTTCTGTCGGGAAACAAGTATTTAATCCTTTCAGAGGAATTTCACCTCACTACTTTGTTTCCCTCATCGGAACTTTGTTTGCAGAAAAGACGGCCACACAAATGAGTCTCAGATCAGAGGTTCAATCATTAATCACACATTTAGTAAACATTCAGCTGAATGGAGACAAGCAACTCACCCACTCGACAAAGTTGTGTCTGAGGAACTTTACCCCGTTTGGTCTTAATATGCTGTCGCATTTTTGACACTTTCATTTTTCAACTGCGTGTATTTTCTTACTTGACATAAAGGAATCATCTTCCCTTTTCCACAGTTAGTTGCAACATTTTATCCTTAAACATCCAGTCCCTCTGGTGTAGGTTGTTATCTGTTGCTGTTATGAAACACCTACACAAGTTATAATTATCTTTGGAAGGTGCATAGAGGTCAGCACTCTGCGTTGCCTTTTAGTTATTTATTTAATCACTAACCTTGAAGCTTGTTTCTCTAAGCAAATCACATTTTAAGCACAGAATAAAATATAATGAAAAACTCTTAAAAAGCCTCCTCACAGTTCTTAGATGGCAAAGCATGCCATATTTCGACTGTCGTGATTTAGGAAAATGTTTTATTTTATGAGATCCTTTTTCCACCTAGATCTCAAAAATGGGAGAAGCTTTGTATACAAAACAGCAGAGATTATTTTCCAGTTATCAAATCATTTTTCTTTTTTGTCGCAACCATTTTGATGTGTGAAAAAAAAAAAAACTTTTTCATTTTTGGCTTGGGTTATCAGAATGTTGGATTGTTAACATAAAGTTAATTTTCCAAATCAGCAGTGTTTCGTCTTTGAAATTACTTATTTATTGGATTTTCAAACAGTCACTTTCTTATGCGTGATCTTACTGTAGAAATCAAGGTTTATTACTTCTCTCAGAATAGAAAACCTTTAATGCCCCATAATAGAGAAATTTGGGTGTGTCAACAGAAAACCATAAGGCAAAGAAAGTATGGGTTAGCCTTTATTGGTAAAGCATTAATAAATGTGTCAATAAATATGTTAATTTATAGTGTATAAAGTATAAATCATCTGAAATTAATGATATTTTCAAGGTTAATTAATCATTTATTAATAATTAAATAAGACTAAATAAGATGTGGCTATTATAAAGTGCTACCATTTTGTCAAATAGTAGATATTTCATTTTTTGTTAGTTATTCAAAAAAGATTGTCAGTTTTATCAAACTCTGTGACTAAAAAGCAAATTTACATCAACTTCTTTCACTTTATATTTACAGCATTACTGTTTTATCTTGTATCAGTGTCTTCCTCATCTTCATCAGATAAGAGCTTGCTCCAATGGTGGTTGATCCAGTGATATTGGTGATTCTCTCAATTCCACTATTTTCAGATTCTCCACTTGCTTTTTTTTCTTAGCCAACTCTAGTTTTTCACATCATTTCTGACATTGATCCAGCTCCTTATTTGTTCTTCTGCACTTTCCTTGTAGGTTTTCACCTCAGCTTGCTCCGGAATTACAGAAAACTCCCAGTATAGTTACATAAGCTGATGTTTTTTTTAAACTGCAACATTCAAGCTTCATAGTGATTTTCTTGTAAGTCACATGGTATTAGGGAACTAGAACATTCTTACATTCACTTTCATTTTCCCCAGAATTGAATTACAAAAAATGTGTATGCAGCCAATGAGTTTCAGTCTATCACAGGCCATGGGAGGAGTCTTCAGAGACAGACAATAAAAGGGCATCTGATCTAACACACATATTTAAAAAAAAAAGAGACTAGGACCTGCATATCCACTGATCAGAGCTGAACAAACACAGCACAAGGTGAGTTTTTTTTGGAAATATTTTCCTTTTCAAATCAGGATTTTCCCATCTTAAATCTTAACTACAGTGATTTGTGTTGAAAATGTTTACTAAAATGCAAAAACGCATTAACTATTGTAGCAAACATCTTTAATCCATAAAATTATAAATGTTTCATAACAATGTGTTGTTATAGATTACCCTTAGCTCCCGTTTATTTAGCCTTAGCTCAAGTTTATACAGTGAAATCTACATTCATAGCACAGTTTGACCCTCTGAAACACATACACAAGCATTAAAGACACAATACTTAGATTTTATGTGAGTTTATTACAAAAAGGGGATATTTACAAACTATTTACAGCTCATAGAATGAATTGTGAATAAAATGATTCCAGTATTTTTATGGTAAAAAGAGCAAGAACAGCAAGAAGTAATGATATGCTGTCAGATCTAAAATATAAGTTTATATTTTAGATTACTGGGAACAGAGAGGAGTGAAACCCTTCAACTGACTCCCTACTTAAAGAAAATTAGAATAAAAAGGTTTACTTTAATAAAGAACAAAGTACTGCTAAAGAGTTTAACTGTTAATAAATAAACAATATTATCAATAAATGTCAGTGAAATGATCAGGAGTCTATGAATGCCTTTTAATTGGTTTATTTTAGCTGCACAGTACAGGGAGGTAGGCACACAGACCACCTCTCAGATGCAGTACTTATAGAAGGATGGGTGTGGTGGTTATACAACACAATCTTGCAAAACAAGAAATATTTACAAAACAGAAACAGAAACTGGTTGTTGGACCCTGGCTCAGAGTCTGTATAGAGGACAAAAAACAACTCATGGTCACGGGTACATCAAGTTACACAGTAACAAATTTACAAGAATAGTTTTTTTCAGGAACAGGCTTTCTGCACATGAACAGGTTTCTTCAGGTATGCAGCAGATGAAGTTAACAAATAGCAATACATTAAACATTTTTTTTGTATTCACATGTCCACCCTTGAGTTAAGGAGTTAAGGTCATGCAGTTTTCTCAATATTTCTGTGCATAAGAAGTGAAATCTTTAGTGAACCAAGAAGAGTTAAACATTTCAAACAGGACTCCTTTTTGAAAAAAAAAAACAAAAAACAGCTATGTATGTTCATAAAAATATATATTACACTAATCTAGCTGCGCATAAACATCAGAGATTTCTCACATTTTTAATAAATTACTAAATTGATTAAAAATTGATTGGCATTTTTACTTTGGAACTGCCTCACAAGATCATCTACTGTAAAATTCTTGCTTTTCCAACAGATGATGGTTACAGAAAATAATTACTGTTCGTTGCACTTCCCTGTCACAGATACATACATTTCAAATAGGAGGAACACTACAGCCCACAAAACGTCCCAATTTCAATGGAATTGGAGTTGTACATTAAAGCAGATTCTCAACAGGTCAATACCTGTGACCTGAAGCACTGTTAGTTTTTAAAATGTCACATTTTCCTTAGTTTAGCAGTGACTGATCTTCATGACACTCAACAGTCAGAGAGGAGAGGAGAGGACACGAAAGGAGAGATAAAACCACAGACGGGGAGACAGAAACCATGTCTGCATCAGCAGTAAATATTGACAAAGGTAAGATGTGAAAAAAATCTTTCTAACAGATTTTACATCTGATGTTTCTGCTGTATTTCTTCAAAATGCCAATTCAAATGTAAAGATTTCATTTTTCTTTCCTTTTTTTCCAGTGACGCCTGAACTCACACTTATATTAATTGGTGACTCAAATTCTATTCAGATTGGATCAAAAAACATTTTACTTGATCATGATAAGGAAACAAATCTGGAACAGTTTTCATCCAGACTGTACGATCTGTGTGGTCGGCAGATCTCCATCATTAATCTGCTCGGTTTTCCAGAAATTGACAAAATCCCATTAATTCAGGAAGCTCATGCTTTTATCCTGCTGCTTCCAAATGGTCTGCATGTCAGTCAGTACAATTATGGCATGAAGTGGTTGGAAACAGTTTTTGGGAAAGAAAAAATTCCTTATGTAATGACAGTAGTGACTCACGAGTCAGATGAAAATTGTGAAAGTGCTTTTGCAGACCTGAATGCTTTTGGCAGCATTTCTGAGAAAAGATACCACACATGTACAAGAAGTATGATGGATGGAAATGAGATAACAGATCTTTTAGTAAAAATCCAAGTCATGGTATCTGAAAATGAAGACCAGAAAACACAACAGGTTCATGAATCCTATGAAGAAAAAGTCAAGACAGGTAAGATTTTAATGTTACTATAACCTAAATTTAGTTTTTTGTGACTAAGCCATGTTGATTAGTGTGGTTAAAACTTTATAAAAAGCACCAATGAATTGGTCAGTTCAGCAGTGGACTGACTGAAATGGACCTAATTTTGAAACACAGCAAGCACATTTTAATAGTGATTGAAGAAATCAACACAGATTAGTGTAACTTAGCTTGATGTCACAAAAATCAGACCTGTTTGAATCTGGTGCTGATCATTTCCAAATGACACTGAGGTGGACTTCAGCTTTTTTTTTTTTTTTTAGTATTTGAAGTTTAAAAGTGAAATAGTTTGGCAAATTTATGGCTGGATTGACATTCAGTAAAGTTTGTTTCTTTACAACTCTGCTAAGCGTGATGTTGATGTCAATATTGACATATAAACTAAAAGTAGAATATTTTTCCAAATCATTGTTATTATTATTTAATTTTTGAGATCATAGAGTCATTTTTCCTTCTACGTCTTTCTGCAGGAGAACAAAAGGAGACTGAAACTCAAATCAAGATGAAGGTAAGATGAACATGTTTCATAATTAAAGGCCTAACATTCCTTGAAGTAAAAACATATAATCCAAGACCTTTTGTGCAAAAATTTGAAAGTAAGATCATCTTAAATACAATAAGCTTCAAATCACTCAAATTATATGTTGGGATTTTGGCAAAATAATGAAAACACATTGATTCCAATATTTTGTTTAACTCCTGTATATGGTCTTGTTAAATGTAAAATTACATAATGCAAAAAAATAGTACAAAAAAAGTTTTAAAAGAAAAAAATGGGATAAATCACTACTGCAAGGTTTTCATCTCTAGTGGTATGACAGTTTGAATTCATTCGTTTTTTACTTTAATCTTAAATAAAATATAATAAATCAACTAGTTTTTAAAGTTACCAAATGGTTACAGAGTGTTTTTAGGAGTGTTTTTGCAACAAAACTTTTCTGAAACACAATTTTGCTAATTATAGCATTTATTATTTTTCTTCCCTAATGAAGTTTTGGAAATGTAATAAACTACTGCACTAATGCAAAAAAAAATTGATCATGGAAACTGCTAATTTTATTTAGGTTTTCATAGTTTTTTCATTTTTTAAATCTGATTATTCTTGAATGCACTGTTTATACCAAACAGTACAATGAGAAAAGTAATGTTACATTTTTGCATTTGGTGTGATTCATTGAAGGAACATGGTGGTGCTGAAAACCCAAAAAGGAATGATGACAACAGAGCACGACAGCTTCAATCCAAAACTGTTCTTCATCAGCCAAACAAGAAAGGTAACATTTAACCCATATAAACAGAAAAGTCATTCTATCAGTAGTAGCTTATCTGTTCCTCAGATTCACCTTTTCTGTACAGAAAGCTGGAAGGTTATTCCTAAACTTTGCAGAGCCAGTTTGGGGGTTTCACAGCTTCAAGTGCTCCAGTGACTACTGGCACCACCAAGGCTTTAATTTCCCATAATGTCTATACATGTGTTTAAAATGTACACATGTATTAGAAACAGTTTAAATACATATTAAGTTTAGCTGTTTTTTTAAAAGCAGTCTTACTAGTTGATGAACCAGTGATAATAGTGAGAATAATCTGCATTTTTTTCTCTAACTGAAACAGCTTGTTTAATATATAAATAAAAAACAACATTAAGTCATCAATTCTGAGAGTGATAGGGACATGGCTCAACAGAGCTAAGACTCTTCATCCTAGATGAAACAGAAACCTTTGGCTGTTTTTGTTTTTCTCTATTAATGATAATTAATCTACAATTCTAGCTTTGAGAAGGGCTGTCTTGTACTATATAATAACTGACCATCTCTGAAGCTTTAATTTTTTTTTTTCTAAAATAGTTATGGCCTGGGCCATTTGTTTTGTATAATACTGTGTGGTTGCAGGTTGCTGATTTGCTGGCCCTGTTATTTGTTATGTGGTTCCACGTTCAAAACAAATTCCATCTGGTTTAATGTTACTTCCTCTTTTTCCTGGCTAAGCTGGGTCGTAACATAGTGGAACAACCTTTCCTTTTCAACTTTCTTGAAGTCTGGTTTAAAGTACACCGCTCCATACTAAACCAAAGAGTCAGTTTTCTCTATCTGATTACCATTTTTTTTTACAGAGGGACAACATTGTCAAGTGATGTATGCATAACACTAGCAGCAAGATAATAAATTTGAGAAGAACTGAAATGAAGATTACTAGTCTCTTTGTATTGCCCTGTAAGACTCAAGAAAGTAATGATAAAATAGATTATTATATTTTTTAACATTGTATGCATTAAACTTTCTGATAAACATCTACTGTAATGAAAATTTCTCTCAGAGATTGTATAGTCAGTCAATATAAACTCTAATTCACTTAGCAGATCATTTCTGGGGACTGTCTTCTTGAATTATTTCAGGATCTTTGTTGTTTCACTCTGGATTAGGACTTTATTGCTCACTAATCCTGTTACGTAGGATAAGTAACTCAATGTCTCACTCAGCTTTAGTATACAGCTTGATGTCATCCATATAGAGGAGATGGTGATGATTGATTCTTTCTAGACGCAACCTTTGCAAAGATCTGGCTAAAGAGTTCTGGTCCAGAACAGTAAAGGGGCCAGAGTATCACCTTGGTATATGCCACACTTCATGCTGACTTGATTGGCTTTGAATTGGCCTCTAAAGTGGTCTTTCAGATTTCCTTGATAATGGCCCTCTGTGTCCTGTTGATGTTGTACAGTTCTAAGCCTGTGTGTAGTATTTCTTGTAGTCAATCCACTTAGTGCACATGTTTGTATTTCTGGTCTTAGAGTCCTGACTGTTGGAATTAATTGAATTAGTGTCAATTCCCTTCTGAACCCTGTTTATGTATTAAGCCATTGCTGTTTTGGAGGTGCCGTCCTGATCTTGGCTGCTATGAAGCTTGATAGGAGCTCCTGTTTCATGAAAAAGCAGGTTTATGGCCAGTAATTTGACGAAATTGCCTCTTTCTGGTGATCCTTCATGAACAAGACTTTCCTGGCTTTTGTCAGCCATTCTAGGTTAATTCTGAATTCTCATTTAGCTTATAGCTTGTGGTTATTACCTCCTCCAAGGAGGTTATGTTTTTTTCAGATAACATATGTTTATTTGTCTGCCTGTTTGTCTGTGTACAAGATTATTTAAAAAGGTATGAACAAATTTTCATGAAGGTTTCAGGAAACATCAAACATGGTACAAGGAACAAGTGATTACGTTTTGGTAGTGATCAGATCAAAGTTCAAGGTCAAAAGTCAGGGTCACACATCAGCCCATTCTCTAACTCTGCATCTGTATAACAGGAATACTTAACTCCACAGTTGGACACCTCTAAGGTCAAGGGTTATCACCATTGATTTCAAGGTCATGGGGTCAAAGGTCAACATCACAGTTGACCTTGTGCTCTAACTATGCAACAGTGTTATGTAGGAATGTAGATGATGCCTGTTGATTTCAAGGTCATAAGGTCAAGGTCACAGGTAACCCCTTTGTTAAAAACCTGTCTTCTCCTACATGTGACCCTTTTGTTCCCTTCACCAAGGAAGTTATGTTTTGGTTGTATCTATCAGTCTGTGATTTTTTAATTACACAGTGACCTTGGCAGAGGTTTGACCTCTCTGAGTGCCTCTGGTTTTATTTGTAATGACTTCAGTGCATACAATGAGTAGTGCTGCATTCACATCATTGATACTTAGATTGCAGTTATAATCTTTATTCCCAGGTCAGCTGCCTGTGATTTTTTTCAGGGCTTGTCAATCAGGCTTTCTACTCATTTTCAGATGGTGGGGATTATGATCATGTTTTGGCCATGACCAGTTGTACTGGCCCACCTTTGTCACAGGACTTTTGCTGTACCTCCAGCTGTAAAGTGAAAAATTGTATGCATACTAAAAATGTTGTAAAAAAAGACAATCTTTAAAGGAACAAATGAATTTTGACTAATTTGTTAAATCAACAATGTTTTGTAGATGCCCTCAATATGGATATGAGTGGAAATAAAAAAAAGGTAAGAGACTTATTGGCTTCACATGTTTTAACAATACAATATTTCCACATTTCTATAAAGATTAAATTGTCATTTTTATTGTTTACAGCTTTTATATAATGCTTCAGAGGAAAACAGAAAGAAATGCCCAAAACAAACAGAAACACTGCTCAGAAGACTTGATCTTCAAAACAAACTTGAACAGAAGTTGTCATCAGAAGAGTTTCTTAAAATAGGTCGACCTGTGAATCAGACTAATGACATTTCTGAAAAAGATCTGGCTCAGGCCTTTCTTCAGAGGTTATTGATGTTAGATTACAGAGCCAGATATATTCCTGTACGACAAGAAAATTCTGATATAAGCCATATACAGGGTTTTTCAGCTTCTGACAGTGTTGACAATGATGATGACTTAGAGGCTCTTTTTAACACCAATGTGGAGTTGAACCAAACTAAAGAGACTCATTTGCACCCAATGGATGTTCAAATGGCAGTATTTCACTGCTCAGACAGCTTCCTTAAACAGAAAATGATCACAAAGTTGTCTCAGTGTCAGTATGCCTTACCTTTGCTTGTTCCTGACCCTGTCACAATGAACATTGAGTGTCCTTTGTGGACATTTAGACAAATAATAAAAACATGGAAGATAACTGAAAACAAAGGCAATTCAAAAGAAAACAATGACAATTTAAAAAAGGTCACCATGAAGAGCATGCCGATCTACAAAGCTCAGACTTCCATGGTTTGTTTTTTCCGGCTGGGTTCAACTTCTGTGTCCAAATCTCAGCTAATGAACACTTTGATCAATGAGCGTCACGATACGTTCTTCCACAGAAACTGTCCAGGAAGCACAAAATCTCGTCATTTGATGGATGGTGTCGCAGAGATTGCCTGGTACTGTCCTGCTGGAAAACACAATGATTCCTTTACAGACTGCATTGCCTTCTGTAATCTTCATGGTGATTCTATGTCAGTAGAAGAACAACGTGAAACACTGACTGAGAAGTCTTCAGTCATAGTTGTTCTTGTGCCAACTCTGGAGAAAAGTCAGGGAAGTAGTGCAATCATCTCAACCCTGTACAAATCTTCAAAACCTCTAATAATACTTATTGGTGATAATGACTGTGATGCAGTTCAGATGAAACCACTAAAATACAAACTGGGCCTAAAAGACAGAAACCAGTCTGATGTTTCTGAAGAAGTGAAACAGATTATTGGAAAGATTTTGTCTGGACCTCACACATCTTTCCAGCTTGAATCTATGGCCAAAGTCGTTGGAATCACAGTGGATGAAAACAAGACAGCTTGCAAGACAGGAAAAGATGCTGCACTGAAAATAGTGGAATTGATCAAAGGAAATGATATTTCCACTATCAAAAATCAATTTCTCCCCTGTCAAGGCCAGCTTTGGCATGACTGGTGCAAAATAAACAAGGAAAAACATAATCTCAAAGGACACCTTGAGGAAGAAAAAGATCAGAAAACTGACAAACAAAAGAAACTACGACAGAATCAATGTGCTGTTTCTAATAACGAAGCCTGTAAGACACTGATGAAGTCATTCACTGACAGTCTCATGGTTTTGCCACCAAAAGAGAGGGAATATTTCTTGAAATGGACTCAGATCCTCATTGATGCCCTCTCCACAGATGATCTGTCCTCAATTCTCCAGGATTATGATAAAACATGGTCTAAGGTCTTAGAGCTCAAGAAGAAACATGACAAATCTGACAAATTAAGACACAAACAAACTGAGCTTGAAGACTTATCTAGAAAGCTGCAATCAGCAACATTTGGCCTGGAACACATCTTTAGAGAAATGGGACAGATCTATGAAGCCCATAAATCTCAGAAGAAACAAACACAGAGCCAACAGACTAAATGGACTAAATATCCTGAGCTGGCTGCAGATCTGATGATATCAGGACACCCGATGGAGCTGATGGATGGTGACGCAGGTCATGTGCCTTTAACATGGATCTCTAGTCTTTTACAGGAAGTCATCAAGAAACTGGGTGACCAGAGAGTTTTTGTGTTGTCAGTTTTGGGTATACAAAGCAGTGGAAAGTCAACAATGCTGAATGCCATGTTTGGACTGCAGTTTGCAGTGAGTGCTGGGAGGTGCACCAAAGGTGCCTTTATGCAGCTGGTTGAACTGTCAGAAGAAATCAAGGAAAAGGTCAAGTTTGATTATGTTCTAGTTGTGGACACTGAAGGACTGCGTGCTGTTGAGTTAGAGGGTAATACCACCCTTCATCACGACAATGAACTGGCAACATTTGTTGTTGGCCTCGGAAACATGACATTGATCAACATCTTTGGTGAGAATCCAGCTGAGATGCAGGATGTCCTGCAGATTGTTGTTCAGGCTTTAATGAGGATGAAGAAAGTTAATCTTTCTCCAAGTTGTGTGTTTGTTCATCAGAATGTTACAGATGTTGGAGCTGCAGAGAAAAACATGGAAGGAAAAAGACGTTTGCAGGAAAAACTGGACAAAATGGCTCAACTTGCTGCCAAAGAGGAGGTGTGTGATGTTGAGTGTTTCAGTGAAGTTATTACATTTGATGTACAAAATGATGTGAAATACTTTGCCCAGCTCTGGGAGGGAAGTCCTCCGATGGCTCCTCCAAATCCAGGTTATAGTGAGAGTGTCCAAGAACTGAAGAAAGTCATCCTGGATAAGGCTGAACTGTCTGATGGGATCACTCTGTCACATTTCAACACCAAAGTTCAGGACCTGTGGAACGCCTTGATGAATGAACACTTTGTTTTCAGTTTCAAAAACACCCAAGAAATTGCAACATATAGAGAACTTGAGGTCCAGTATGGGAACTGGACTTGGGCCCTGAGGAGTGAGATGTTGACCATTGAAAACCAGCTTTATCCCAGAATTGAGAAGGGACAACTTGACAATCTTGAGCTCAGTTATCTTTATGAAGAAATGAGAAAAACATATGAAGAAATAAAAACAAATATTGCAACTTACTTTGAGACAGACAACAACAAAGACATTTTATGTCAGTGGCGGAGTAGATTTGAAACCAAAATCAAAGAGTTCCACGAGGAGCTTGTAAAAGGAGTGAAAAGAAAACTGGATGAAGTTATCCAACAGAGGAAAGCTTGTAAAAAACTTGACAACAAGAAGACAGAGTTTGAGGACAAGTTGCTTCAAAAGAGCGAAGAGCTCGCTCACCAGTTAAAATTCATGTCAGAAGATGAAGAGGAACTCAAAAGTCAGTTTGATGCAGTTTGGAGTCACTGGGTTAAAGAATTAACTTTAGATGCAAAACCCATTGAGGACATAAACTTGGAGAGAGATCAGTCAGCTGTCCTTGAAGACCTTTGCATTGAATGGCAGCACATTGACGAGTCAAAAAGACGTCGGAGATACAAAAACTTGTCAGAGGCTGGAGATTATTCTGATTACATAAAACAAAAGAAGACTGTGGGAGGTGCTGTAGATTATGTGAAAGGAAAACTTTTTCCACATGAACAACAAAAACTCATCAGATCATTTATTAATGATGTTGAAGAAGATTGTTTGGAGTCCATTAAGAGCAAACCTGTTGCAACAAGAGGCTACAGATCAACTTATCTGCAGGAAGTGGCCCAAAATGTTCGAAAGAAAGTGTCAGAGTTTCAGTCAGGGCAGAACTTTACATTTAAAAAGGAGTTTACAGTTGATTTGTTGCTGTATGTGTTTGACAGGGCAGAAAAATGGATTTTACATTCTCACAAGACCTACAAAGATAACAATGATGCACTCACTTATTTGAACAGCAAGAAAACTGAATATTACAACATTTTCAGGAGCTTCTGCAAAGGAAACTCCTCTGCTGTTGTGTTTGGAGAAATGATGTGTGAAAAAGTGAAGGTCTCTGCTGTTGAGGTCATCTGCAACAAAACTGGTGTTGATATCGCCGGAGAGATGAAGTGCAGTTTCCCAGCATTCAGTGGGAACAGGTTGAACTTGGAGAAACATGTGTTGGTGTCACTTGCAGAGAAAGAAGATTTTAATAGTTTTGTCACCTACATCAGAAATCCAAGGAAACAAGTTGAAAGTTTTATCAAAGAAGAAGTGGAGAAATACATGTTAACAACACACAAAGATAAAGCTCTGAATATTCTGAAGAAAAATGTGGAGAACATCAGAAAACTTATCAGTCAAGCTTTATTTGAGGCAACAGAGAAGGTCAAGAAGAACCAAGGAGACACAGACATGTGGGTGAAGGAGTTTTCCAGTTCACTGAGTCCTAACCTGACACTTGACACCATTTGTTGTCAGAACTTCAGTGATATCAACAATTTTGACTTTCTGAAAGAAGAATTGGAGAAAAGCCTTGTTGACATCACTGAGGAGATGAGCCACCTCCCTCTGGATAAAGTGATGAAGTGCAGACAGAAACCTGATCAAATCCTCATTGATCAGCTGTGTGACTGCTGCTGGGAAAGATGTCCATTCTGTTCAGCAGTTTGTACCAACACTCTGAAGGACCACAGTCCTGAAAAACACAGGGTTCCTTTTCATCGACCCTCAGGAGTTGAAGGCTGGCATACAAGAGGCACAGTGGATCTGGTCATTGATTTCTGCACCACTTTAGTTGCAAGTGACAGACGTTTCTACCCTGAATATAACTCAGTTAAGACTTTTCTTTATAAATGTTATCCAGATGCTGGGGAAAAAAAATATGCCTCATGGAGCATTACTGCTGATCTATCTATGCTGATTTACTGGAAGTGGTTTGTGTGTCACTTTCAAAAGGAACTGGAAGACCACTATAAATTGAAGTTTCAGGGTGGAGGAGAAATTCCCAAAGAATGGAGAAACTACAGTAAAGAAGAAGCCATTGAAAGTCTGGATGAAATGTGCAACTAGAAAAAACAAAAACTTTCACTGAACTTATTTTTGTTACGGTTTCATGAAAAGATACTTTCTTCTTTAGACAAAAACTGAGGATGGAGCCTATAAAAAATCATTTAATACCTGTTTATAATTTTATCAATGTGTGCTTTTATCTAGTAAAATATTGAGTTTAACCACAATATGTGAGGTAAGAGTTCATGAAAACTCCTTGAATCCAAGAACTTAATGTTTGATATTTAATTTCTTACTCAGTGGGGTATAAAATATAGATGACAATAATAGTTTTTGTTTTATTAAAACTGTAATATCACTTTTTGGAAAAGATGCATGACATTTTTCAGAACAAGGAATTTAAAATTTTAACCCTAAATAATTATTTAACAGAGTAATTGTAAGTCAAAATTTGTTGCATTTTTTTAAACATTTTTAATTTTTTAATACAGTTTACTCAGAAAAAAGAATCATATAGTGCTATATTTGGTGAAAGTACTGCTTTGTTGAGGGGGTCTCAAGAAATAAATAATTTTACTGTTTTATTTTGTATTTTGTTTTTGTTTAAACAACTGTTCATGTGTTTACTCAGTTAAAAACTTGTTGAAAGAAAGAGTAAAAAGAAAACTGACTGGATGACGTTATCCAGCTGAATAATGCTAAAAAAACTTGATGTCAAGAAAACAAACTGGTGCAACAAAGCAAAGAGCTTATTCATCTGTTAAAAGACAAAGAGGAACTCAAACATCCGTTCAACACTGGATTAATGAGGATAAAAAATATTTCAGATACAAAACCCATTTAGGACATAAACCTGGAAAAAGATCAGTCAGTTGTCATTTGAGATCTTGGTGCTCAATGTTCTCTCACTGATGAGTCAAAAAAAAAAAACAAATAAAAGAAATCTGAGAAACAGATACTTGTCAGAAGATGGAGATTATCATTGGTAAATATCTCAAAAAAGTATCTGTTTCTGTCTAATGATTCCCCCATGAAGCTCAGGGGTTGATCAGACCAATCAGTGATGTTGAAGAAAAATGCCTCAAGTTGTAAAAACTTCAGTGTTGTTAACAGAACTTTCTTCAAGGAGAGATGGAGAAAATCACTGAGGAGATGCGCCTCTTCTCTCTGGATAAAGTGATGAAGTGCAGACAGAAATCTGATCAAATCCCCACTGATCAGCTGTGATCTGCTGAAAGCTGTCCGTTCTGTTGCATCACCAGCCTGTATAACCACAGTCCTGATAACCAGTGTTCCTTTTCTCCAACCCTCTGGAAGCTGGTGCACAAAAGGCAGATCTGTTCATTCATTTCTGACCCACTTTACTGCAAACAACAAATACTTCTGCTTCAGTCTTGACTCAGAGGACAGATTTCCTTTTAAACAGGACACAAATGCTAGACGGAACTTGCTTTGTGGAAGATTATGGTTAATTACAGACTGGAAATGAAATTTTGAGATTCTGTATTAATGACAAGCAACACACAAGTAAAGATTGTTCTTTGTATTTTATAAGATGTGTTACATTTGGTGGCCCACCTGTGAATTCATTTTTGGCTGTGCCACTGTTTCTACTTAACCAAAAATTTGTGCTTTTAAACAAATGTTTTAGAAATTGAAAATAAAAAATATAATCACAAGTCCTTATAGTTTACTTTAATCAATACTTCTAAAACTGTTTTTGTTCATTTTCACATTTTCATTTATTCTTTTTATTGTATTTTTTATTAGACGATAACAAACCATTGCCATAATAACTGTTGCTTTTTTAATAAATTTTGATTGTTCACTTTTTTAGAAGACATGAAATAATATATAATTTCATAAGCAACAAACATTTGTGACATTTTCATCTTTTTATTGTTGTTTAGTTTTGTTCACATAAAGTATTTACTGTTAAAAGTTTTTGTTGAGGAAATTATGAATTGTAATGAAGCAATGTGTAACTAAATATGTGCCTTCTTCAATAAATTAATACATAATCTGCTTTTCAGTTTTTAGTTGTCTTAATAAATTTTAGAATTAGCTTAAAGATAAATATATATAATGTTTTAATTTTTATATCTTTTCATTTGTACATCTTGACAAACGTTGGAAATACGATAAATGACCAAAAGTATTCACTTACCTCCCTCGTTTACCCAAGTGTGTCATATGGAGAGTGGTTTTAGATTGATAGTGATGTGGAAGGTGGTAAAACACGTCTCAGTCCTAACTTTGTTGAACAGATTGTTTTTCTGAATAAAAATATTTAAATGTACAGAAGCAGGTCCTACAAATACAGATTATAATTAAATATCCCTCTATTCAATTATTTACAATGCTTAGAGTTCAGTTTAGTTCTTTGTTTATTTTAGTTATGTGATGGGAAATCAAAAAGAATTTAAGTGCTCTGTAACTAGCGTGTTTTGCTGTGAGACAGACAAATGAATCTTGAATTCAAATCTTTGTGTGGAGCAATTGTTCCAAATGATTTAATCACTCAACTGTCCCATTTCTACCTGTAAATGGCTACTAAATGGTTAATATCCTCCTGTGTGTTTTACTTGCTCATAAGTCCTACAGTGACACTTTGTGGTCTGTTATGCTTTTATTTTGAAGAGCGCCATTTTTCTTCTTTGTGGTTTTTTTGTGTGTTGCGCTTCTTGTTTTTTCCCTAGCATAATGTGAAAGACTAAAGGGAAAGCAGAATGAGATATAAATATGCATGACTGTGTATTGTTATTAGAAGAGTGATTTGTTTATTCATTCATTTACTCATTATTCATATGAGTAAAACTGCACATGCTAGGTTAAAGACATTGCATTTATTTTTTGTGAACATTCATCTGTTTTGTTTTATTTAAAACAGGCATTTAGTACATTGTTGTATTTCACATTTGTTGTAATAAGCTTTGAAATGGGCATTTCATTTAGATTTCATTATTAGTCTTTTAAACAATTTATACTAAGTTGAATATGATCTATAATCATGTATGTTTTCTGTTTTATGCTATAGTTTTCATTGTGTTTATGGCACACAATGAAAATTTTAAATTGGACCTGTTTGGAGCTCTCTGTGTCTTTCTGTATCCTTCCAAGTGGCCGCTACACTGCCATCGCTACCTATAACGTCAACTCTTTTACCACAAGTTTCAAAGAAAGATTCAACTCATTCAAATCTAACTTCAAGTGTAGAAAAACACAACAGATTCCACCATGTCATTATTTATTAAACAAAAGTTAAGCCAACAGGGTAAAGCTGTGTGAAAAATTAAGTCCATCCTTGCAGCGTCCATAGGATTTAAGAAGAAAAGTTTCAGTCAGGAGCTGCTGATCAGCTGACCATCATCAATGTGATCACCTCTATAAAAGCAGGAGTTCTGTGAGTTTTCTGCTCTGGAGCATGCAGGTCTGTGTTAACACAATGCTAAGTAGGATAGACTTTGCAATCCTTTAGGGATAACAAGACAAAAAAATTAAAATGTTGAAGATTATGCATAACAAGATGACATGATTAAATACTCTTTACCCATTCCTTCAGCTTTGTGTCATTTTGAAATACCACATGGACTACAGAGAGCTTGCTTAATGATTAGTTTTCAAACAATAAATGGGTGTTTCTTAAATTGTATCTATAACCAAACTGTTTCAATGCAATAGACATGACAGCTGTGTCTCAGCAGATCTTGAAGCTCTTCAGTTTGAAATCTCCTGCCACTCTGATGTAGGTGATGACATCCATACCAACACGGTTAGGAAACTGGACTCCCTGTCCATCAGGAAGCTCCACTTCAAACACGTCTTCAGACAGTTTTAACTCTATCTAAAGTAGAAAGAAATATATATATACATATATATTCTTCAAAAAATAAAAAATAAAAACAATACAAACAAAACAAAAATCTGAATGGCTAAATGTGACCAGAAAATTATTTCATGTATCCTTAGTTTTGCTAAGCCCAGTCCATAATATCTTGAAAAAAAGTCTTTTTATGGTACTTTTCTAACAACATACATGCATTTTGGCTTCCTTGAGCCAGGTTTCCTCACCTTTACATCACTGCCCCTCTGTAGAGGGTTGTGTATTTCCCTCTTCTCAGCACCCCAACAACCAGCAACCTTTGAGTTGCACACGAGGACAGCTCCATCTGTGTCATCGTGGAAACGTGGGTTAAAGTGCAACGCCAGGTCGTCTGAGTCACAACCAAGGTCAATCTGGAATCTGGACAGGTCAGAGATTATACATTTTAAGTATATATATATATATATATATATATATATATATATATATCATCTTGCCCTGAGGCCTGGGAGCTTGAGGGTTCTCTTCAGTATCTGAGCTGTTCCTAGGACTGCTCTCTTCTGGACAGAGATCTCTGAGGTTGTTCCTGGGATCTGTTGGAGCTATTCTTCCAGTTTGGGGGTCACAGCACCGAGTGCTCCGATGACCACTGGTACCACTGAGGCCTTGACTTTTCACAACTTCTGTATTTCCTCTTTCAGCCCTTGTTATTTTGAGCTTCTCTTGTTCTTTCTTCCTGATGTTACAGTCACCTGGGACTGCTACATCTATCACCACTGCTCTCTTCTGTATCTTATCTATCACCACAATGTCTGGTTGGTTAGCCATCACCTGTTTGTTAGTCTGGATCTGGAAGTCCCACAGTATCTTAGCCCTGCCATTCTCCACCACCCTTGGTGGAGTCTCCCACTTCGACTGTGGGACTTCCAGTCCATATTCAGTACAGACGTTCCTATACACTATTCCAGCCACTTGGAACTTCCATCCATAAGTATTCTTTGAATCATTTCATTTAGAGCAAAATAAATTTATGTTTGTTCAGTTGAAAGACTGCATCAGTAAGGATAAAGACTGTGAGCAGTTATTGCAGCTCCTGGTTCTGGCTTCTGATTGATGGATGTTTAACTAGCAGCCTGTTAAGATTAAGTTTGTGTATCAGTCGATGCTTTGGAGCCCAGAGAGCACATTGTTTTTGACAGGGCTTGTAACATTTGTTAGTTGGACTACTGATTGATTGATAACAGAATAATCTTGAAATAAATAAATTGCAAAAGACCATGGAGTTTTTGTTGGACCATGTTTCAACCACATGCTTTAAATCTACCTAAGGTATTCACGAAATAGTCCAAACCATGCATGCCTACAATAAAAAATTATATGACTGATTAACTTACCTCTCAGCATCGTGCAGAATTTCCCCCTTTACTTTTAGCTTATCACCAGCTCTCAGGTTCACATTCTTCAATTCAAGTTGCTGAAAAAGAATTATTATGTTCAGGGTTTCAAACATTATTGTTAAAAATGCTGTCAGTCATAGAGATACACGCTTGGGAACATTTGTGCTGAACCTTGATTTTTGAAAGTGAAAAGTTCAGGGTGCAGTGCATCTACAGTATAAAACTATAAAGTTACATTAAAGGAGGCACAGATTTAAACTCACCATGCTCATATTGAGTGCTGCTCACAGCTATAGAAGAAGCAGGAAGACGATCTTTATACACAGGCAGCTTTGCTTCCTGAAAGACAAAAAGTAGGTGGTGTGACTGTCAATGTTCACATTTTTGTACTATTACACAACAGTACCACATGACATGGCTTAACATTTACAGTATGACTCAACATCATTATCATCACCATCATCATCCTGACTGTCACAAAGGACCCTTAAAATGTCATTATAGCTCTGTTTAATCATTGCTGTAGAACTCATTTTGTAAATAAACCAACCAGCATTATTGATCCCTAAAAAGTCACTGAGTAACAAGAGTCAATGTGGCCAAGGCTATTTAAATATTTCTAGAGTGAAGCTAATTATTAACAGAGAAAACATCAGGAAGTGAATGTTACAATCAAGCAAGAACATTTCTAACATTTTGCTGCAATTCAGGGGATATTCATAACGTTTTTATGCAAAAACTGCATCTTGTTAAATGCTTAAATAATGAATGTACTACAAAAAGCTTTATGAGGAAAAGTTGGGTATTTGGCTAATTTTATCATAAACAGTTTTGCTAAACCGGGTTACTTTTTTCTGCTAAAAACCACTTTTAAACGACAATCACATAAAAATAAGTTTGAAAATTTAAGGAGAAACATCCTAAATGGCTGATAGTTTTCTGATGTGCCAATCATATGCATCATGAATGAGTCAAACACCACTGAAGAATGACTGTCCTTTGTGCAACATTTTGTAACATCAGAGTTTTGGAGAAGATGTGCTTCTATCTGTAAAGTCTGTCATTGAAGAAAACAGCATACAACCTTCACGAAAAAGCTTGGTATAAAATTATGATATAGATACTAGAAATAAATTCTGATAGTTTTACATGTTTTGTGTCCTTTTTGTTCTAATTATCATATTTGACACGAGGAGATACTCAAAACCCACAAACACATAGACACAAATGTTCAAGAACACACACTCCTACAATTTGATGTTTGAATCAATATTGTTTAAATTTGGCAAACTAATAAAGATGCCTGATGTCATTTACTTTCAAAAGTTTCATCTTAACTTAATATTTTTTTTAATTTTTGCTTATTTGAACTGATCAATGGATCTATTTTACCTGAACATTGTGTTGTCACACAGGAGGGAACTTTCTAATACTCTAACACTTACAATGGCAAACATTCTCATTTTTATGTCTTATTTTTATTATATAAATATTAAAAAGCCATGCTTGTTTGTTAATGCAGTCACTGGATTTCATCCGTGCTTGGTCAAAAATGTTTTCAAAAATATACCCCCACCCACCCCACCCCAAGCAAACAAGCCATCAAAACATTTTCGCCAGCATATACAGGTGCTGGTCATAAAATTAGAGTATCATGAAAAAGTAGATTGATTTCAGTAATTCCATTTAAAAAGTGAAACTTGTATATTATATTCATACATTACATACAAACTCATATATTTCAAATGTTTATTTCGTTTAATTTTGATGATTACAAATGACAACAAATGAAAATCTCAAA
>NC_051441.1:16549350-16573343 GCF_001649575.2 Kryptolebias marmoratus | reverse complement strand
TGATATGATGAATTTGAGATTTTCATTTGTTGTCATTTGTAATCATCAAAATTAAACGAAATAAACATTTGAAATATATGAGTTTGTATGTAATGTATGAATATAATATACAAGTTTCACTTTTTAAATGGAATTACTGAAATCAATCCACTTTTTCATGATATTCTAATTTTATGACCAGCACCTGTACACTGATTTCCATTACATCAGATTTGCACAAGAGGTATTTGTAATTCCAACTCTGACCACCAGATGGCAGCAGACAAACTTCTCAGTAACTTCCGGTACGTTGCCGGAAGTGACAAAATAAAGTAAATAGGAGCTGTCAATACATTCAGAAGTTAATGTAATTGTTAATTTAAGGCACATCTCGGCAAATTAGGACTTAATGCATAGGAAGCGGCACCTATAGAACAAAGCTGTGCGACGCCGAATAAAGGTAAACAATTTACGGTGTTTATGAGCTGCGCCATTTTCAATGCACCTGTCTGAAGGCTACATGCTAGCAGCTAAGTGGCGTTAGCAAGCAATTTTCTGATTAACTTCCGTCACTACACTGAAAGAACTCTCTATCTGTTTCTGACGCACAAGTTTATGGTTTAATCCACTTATTAAGGGTCGTATTTCTTAGATGGCATGAGTTATTAGTTACCAGCTGTTTCTGCCGCTCGGAGCTAGCGTTTCCTCTGTCAGAAGCCGAGCTGACTGCGCCTATCTCTGCTTCAGTGGGCAGAAAAACTTAATGTACTTTCACTGTTATTCAGAAATGTGACAGATAAAAAAGTTCACTTAACACGAAATCACTCCGCAATGAGAAAGATGCTCTTATTCTCTCGTTTTCCTGTTATCGTATATTTTCTCAGATAACAGACTGATGTTGTCACTTTCACAGGGACAGCAGTGAATCTGTCCTACAATGTTCACAGACATGGACTACGAGCTGGAGGAGGACAAACTGTGAGTCAGCTGTGTTTCAATGTTTCATAATCCTCATCATTCATTTCACAGTAATGCATGTGGTGATTATATTGGCATGTTTTCTTTTATTGATACTCAATCATTTAAAAACGGCTGATAATGTGAACAAATTTCCTGATTTAAACACACATTCTGCATGTGTCTTTGGCCTCACCAGAGGGATCCCGACAGTACCGGGCACCGTGACTCTGAAGAAAGATGCCAACAATCTGATTGGCATCAGCATCGGTGGTGGAGCTCAGTACTGTCCTTGTCTCTATATTGTTCAGGTAGGTACAGAAACACTATTACCAATGTCACACCTGCAGTTACATGTTTTCCTAATGTTTCAAATGTACTTAGCAAAAAACAAATGTAATATTTAAATGAACGCCATTGTTAGGAATTAAAATGATGCAGTACAAAGCCATTTGATGAACTAAATAGAGAAACGAACTCTCTCTACAGTCATTATCACCTTTTACCGCGATTGCTTTTGTCTCCCAGGTCTTCGATAACACCCCAGCAGCTCTGGATGGGACATTGGCAGCAGGTGATGAAATCACAGGAGTGAATGGGAAAACAGTAAAAGGAAAAACAAAGGTGGAGGTGGCCAAGATGATTCAAGCTGTCCAGGTACTTTGGGAATGGAATCACAGTTTGTTTTTGTTTCTTTTAATTTTAACTATTTGAGGATATATGAATCTAGAACTAAAATATTGTCATGATTGAAGTAGCACATTAGAGACGCCATGATATTTTCCTATTTTAAAATGATGTATTCCAGCAGTTTTTCCTTTCTTTTGACAGGATACAGTGAGATCAGCCTATTAGTTGTGGGTTATACCTACAGAAAATGATAAAACTATACTTTCCAGATTGATCAAACAAGATGAAATTCTTGTAATTTCAGCTCATGAGCACCTTATTATCCTACTGTTAGAGTACTGTTAATAGATTTTATCTTAAGATGAATCTACACAAAAATAAAAAAAATTATACAGTCTCAAAATGGGATGATGATGTTTCAACACCGGGCAAATTTTAGAACGCCCTTCTTGGAGGATATATGTTCAGCTTTTTTATTCTGTGTCTAAAGAAAAGAGAAAAAACTGATATGATCTAAAACTACTTCATTTAGCAGCTCAACATTTTGGCTTTTTATCTGTTTTTGTTTATATATTTTCTGAATATGACTTCACACGTCAAAATAATTTTCCTTTTGCAGTGGCTCTGTGGTGTAATTTAAATCTGTCATTTTCCTGATTTATTCCTTCAACAGTTCTGGAAACACTTGTTTTATAGTAGTAAATCCTAATAAATCAATAATAGTGCATGTCAACCTTTATTTCATCAGTTAAATGTTTGACAATTTGAATTTATAAGAACTACAATAAGTAAATCTCACCTAAATCCAGTTTAATCTTATCCTGTAAATATGATTTTAAATCGGCAATAAAAATAACAAAGAATAACTCACTTTTTTAATATTTTGCTGTAGCTGCAGTTTCGTCAGTGAATATCCAGAAAGTGAACTAATTCTTGTTGTGAGTCCAGCATCAGGCAGGAGAAAAGGGATTTTTATTGGGTTGGAAGCAGTCGGGACAAAAGCCCAAAGCATGTGGAGCAACACCACCAATGCAGAGCAGCCGTGTTGTTTTAGACATCCTTTGTTCACACACAAAAAAATGTCATGACTTCCTGCGCGGTGAGCTGAAGGCTGCGCTCAGGGAGGGAATTAAAGGATTAAACTGTGTTGGTGTCGCTCTGTCAGGACAAATACTGCACCTGAATGTCACCTTTTGAACCACTATGTCGGAACAGTTTGCACATTAATCATTTTCCCACACATTTCCAATGTTGGATTTTTACGAAATGAAACAAATACAAGATTTCACCTTCTCGTGTATCCGTTTCCATCCTGTTTGTGTGTTCACAGGGAGAGGCAGTAATCCACTACAACAAACTGCAGGCTGACCCAAAACAGGGGAAATCTCTAGATATCGGTATGTGTAGTGACACATTTAAATACTTTTCGCCTCAAGCTGCTGTCAGTATGTATATATGTGTCTGTGAATCACATACATTAATATAATTCTGCATGCTAGCGCCATCACAAGTCATATTCAGAGGTATTTGGTGCGTTAACACATAGTTTGTGTTTCAGTGTTAAAGAAAGTGAAGCATCGTCTGGTGGAGAACATGAGCTCGGGCACAGCTGATGCTCTCGGTCTCAGCAGAGCTATTCTTTGTAACGGTACGGTCTTTATTGAAAGAATCTTAGTATTATTGTAGCCGATTTGTTACTGGTGATTCAATATATATTTTCACAGATGGGCTGGTCAAAAGACTAGAAGAGTTGGAGAAAACAGCAGAACTTTATAAAGGTAAACTCAGTTCTAAAAGGGTTGTTGTTTTAAAACAACTCCTCTAATTTACTCCTTGGAAATCAACTATGTTTAGTGACCATCTTGGAAACATTGACCCCAGTTGTGACTTATTTTAATCAAATGGATGCGGTTGGTTAAGATGAGCTGGTTTTGCTCAGGTCAGTGTCTCATTATCTGTGTGTCTGGCTGCAGGACTGATGGAGCACACCAAGAGGCTGCTCAGAGCTTTCTTTGAGCTTTCCCAAACTCACAGAGGTCTGTTACTGAATATAAAAACATACTGTTAGAGTAAATACTACTGGATTGTTTTTAGTTCTTTATCTTGAATAGCAGAAACAAAAGAGTTAAATGAACATCTGGATGTATTTAGTGTTGAGAATCCTTTCATTTAGCTTTTGTATCTGACTTCTTGTTGTTGTTTCAGCGTTTGGAGATGTTTTTTCTGTCATCGGTGTCAGAGAGCCTCAGGCTGCAGCCAGCGAGGCGTTCGTGAAGTTCGCCGATGCTCACAGGAACATTGAGAAATACGGAATTAAGCTTCTAAAAACCATCAAGCCCGTAAGTGCAGATCATCAGTTCTGTGTTGCACTGAAAGCACACAGGCCACACAGAGGCTGCGTTCTTACACTGTTCCTTTACTTCAAAGTTATTTAGGGAAAAATACATTCAAACAGTGTTTGTGAACCATCTCCTTCTGTATCAGTCACATTGATTTTATTAAACTTTAAAAATCATTTCAACTATTGACCAGTCCTGTTTCAATGTGCAGATGCTCCACGATCTGAACACTTACCTCCACAAGGCCATACCCGACACCAAGCTCACCATCAGAAAGTACCTGGATGTGAAGTTTGAATACCTGGTGAGGCCTCACTCTGGGGTTTTCTGCTTTCATGTGTGAGACAACATACTGACGTCTCAAATAGATGTGCTGAACTTCCTGTGTGTTTCAGTCATACTGCCTGAAGGTGAAGGAAATGGATGATGAAGAGTACAGCAGCATTGTGAGTATCCGTGAAGAGTTGTGTTTCAGGTTTCCAAAAAGAGGAAAACATGAAGCTTTTTACACAATAATCAAGAATGACTCTTAAAGTCTTCTATTAAAATTCCAAGTAAAGAATTCCTAAAAGCAAAGAGAAAAATAACAGATCTCTGCTTTTTTTTTTACTTTGAGATTCATAAAAACAGAGAAAAACATTGAAATTTTGTTTACAGACTTCAGGGCAGATTTGCCGCCTCAGACAAATGTGTCTGTGATCTCAAACTAGACGTGAAATGAGGGGTCAATAAAATCTGACATGTAGCCAAAGAACAACAAGTTAAAGATCTTTGAACTTTCCTGACGACCATCTATCAGCTCTTTAAAGTAAAGGTATGTGAATAGAAATATGCAGGCTGATGCATTTAGGGACGATCAGGTGAAGATGTGCAGATTCCTCTTTTTGTTCCTGGTGCTTGGTACAAAGTCAACCTGGTGGGACTGATAGTGAATCTTTAAAGGTTTAAGGTCATCTTTTTAAAGTCCTTCAGTAAATTAATATGAAGCAGCTCTTCTGTCATTCCTAATAGCTGCTCTCCAGTGTTTATGTTCCTCATAAAAACCCACCACAGACTCATCAGGCTCAACATTTTCTTTAGCTTTCTTTTGTTCAATTTTAAAGGTTTTCACTGTACGACAATATAATCATTTTTCAGCAACTCTGTGATGAAAGGACTAATAATACTTTTAATGAATTGAAAGGAAACGGCTATAGACTCATAAACAACAGATGCAAATATGACTTTGTCTTTTTCAGGAGTTTAATGCTTTCCTTCATGAGTAAAAAAGGAAAGAAGGTTCTTACTGCTTCCCTGTACAGCAAACAGATACTGTGCTTTTTAAAAATCCAACAATAAGAAGCTCGTTAATTTACACCCAGAAGGAGAAACTAAGGGCTGAGCTTTTACAGCACAATATCTTTCCTTTCTTGCATGATAGGGAATAGCATCCTGGAACCTTTTTGTTGTGTTTTTATTGTTTATTCAAATTATTTATTTCATGTTTTGGAGGCTGATGAGTTGTTTTTGTACTATTTTGAGTTATATTAAATGTAGCATTTAAATGTGTTTCAAATAGTTGCATTTTACTGCTGTTGCTCCAACTTACAAACAGCTACATGTCATTGTGTTATCTGAGCGCCTCTGTGGTGCCCTTTGAGTTTGATTTACTGCACAAAATGAAGTTATCCTGTGTTCACTCCCTGCATGTTTGATCAGCTTTTCTCCTCTGACTTCATTAACCTGTAAACAGGCCATGGGAGAGCCTCTGTATCGGGTCAGCACCGGCAACTACGAGTACCGTTTGGTTCTGAGGTGTCGACAGGAGGCCCGCGCTCGCTTCGCTAAAATGAGGAAGGACGTTCTGGAGAAGATAGAGCTGCTGGATCAGAAACATGGTTCGTTTGTTTTGTTTACTTAGCTGTTCGTTTTCTCCTCCTTCATCGAACTTCAGTCTCAGTAGCCAGCGTGAGACAAGTGATGCTACAGCTTCATCTGTGACTCCTCTTCCTCCGCAGTTCAGGACATCGTGTTCCAGCTGCAGCGCTTCGTCTCAGGCATGTCGCATTACTACGACGAGTGCTACGCTGTCCTGAAGGAGGCCGACGTGTTCCCCATCGAAGTGGACCTGTTCCGCACGACAATCAACTACAGCAGCCAGTCCTTCTCATACACGGATGAAGAGGAGGAGGAGGAGGAAGGCGGCGGCGGTGAGGAGGAAGGAAGCAGACAAGCGGAGAACGGCACAGAGAAACTGATCGATGACGAATGAGTGTGTGTCACTGATTTAACATCAGCTCTTTGCAGCAGCATCTAGCAGCTAAAACGGTCAACACTGCTCAGAAAAGATGAATTACATTTATAGCTGCTGCTCTGTTGGTTATTTTACTGTATTTTACATCGCAAGCTTCAACTTCAACATCTATTTAAAAATATTTTCTTGGCTCAACGGGTCTTTATTTTATGAGCGTGGTGAAGGGGTTTTATCACTGCAGAGTGGGATCTTTAAGCTTATGATTTGTGCCTTTATTTTTTGTGTTTTTTTTGCCCTGTCTAAGATGAAATCTAATAGGTTTGTAGTGTTTATCAGTCTGCAAATTATTGAATGTCATACCTTTTATATTTATTTCATATTTTATTTGATGCACTTTTTGCTCAAGAAGAATTTATTCAGCTACCTAAAATACTGTTAGGAGACAACACTACATAAAAATGATGTAAAAGCAACAACCAACTTTGAAGGTCCTCTCACACATGAAGTGTTTATTGTATGAACTTGTTACACACCTTTTTTATTATTTAACTAACTTTCTGCAATTAAGTTTCCCCTTTCTCAATGCAAGCTTTAAGTTGAAATCGTAATTTTTCCATTACTTGTCTGTGTTGTTTTTTTCCAAGTGATACTATGCTTTTACATTCCAGTTGTGTGCCACTCTCTAAGAAAAATAACACAACGTCACGGTCTTGCATGAATAACTTCACAAGGACTTAAAGTGTTTTTAAAGTGTACTTGAGGTGTTTTAAATAGGAATAAGATTCACAGACACTGGTTTGGTCATCCTGCTGTTTTTAACCTTATTTATATTGTTTGTTTCTCAAATACTATTTTTAAAAAAAATCAATAGAGTGAGATTTATTGTTTAAAGTAATTGTATTAAAATTAATATCCTGTATGACCACAAGAGGGCAGCATAGCACCATAATCTGCTGCCATAGTTGAGGTTTGCTAATGGATGAAAATGTTTTTGTCTTTTGTTTTTATCTTAAAAACTCGGGAGGGATCTTTATTCTGTTTTTTTGTTTGTTTGTTTTTCGTCCAATGACTGATTCCTTGTTAACAATTACAACATATTGATTATTAAAGCTGTTGTATTTGGCTCTAAATCATTGATAAAATGCTTTAATTGGAGGACCTCTGGAGTGCAGGGTTGTAGTACACGTAAAACCAAGATTTAACATAATAGCCATGATATTTGTCCTTTTCTTATTTACATTTCCGTTCGTTTTATTTCCGCATTGCGCTGATGCAATGTTTGTGACTATGTAAAATATACGCAAATAAAGTTAAAATGTATTAAACACATTCCGTCGCATCAGTAAAATTCTTATAAGTAATCGTTGTGCGTCTATGACATGATTGTGGCTATAAATATATCAGCTGGTACCATACAGTATTACAGCGCCCCAGTGGCCTAATGGATAAGGCACTGGCCTCCTAAGCCAGGGATTGTGGGTTCGAGTCCCATCTGGGGTGGGACATTATTTTAACGAGTTAAAGGCAACAAGGTATTCCTTTACTTTAGGTAGTCACATGTTTTTTTTTTCCTTGATTCAGCAGCTCAGCTGTTCATTTATAAATCTTTTTTTTTTTTTTTTTGCCCTCCTCCTTCAGTTCTCCGAGCCAATCAGGAAGCGCTCCGCTCCCGTGACTCTCTTGGCTGCTGCCTTGGACTTTCCCTCTGAAACAAAACATTTGATTTTCTCTGCCACTGCGTTCAGTCGATCCGGTTCTTCACGCTGAACCGATCTAAGCTCCTTGTCTTTTTACAGTTTTTGTCGCTAACATGCCGTCAGTAACGAGGCTGTGTGTTTTCTTCTTACTTGAAGTGGTTTCGACCTTCGCAGCTGACAGTAAGTAGGACGAGTGTGTCAGGAGGATAATCCCTGCTGGTTGTGTAAGGATCCGTGGGGCTTTGTTTCTCAGATATTTTACTTAGAATGACTGAAACCTTATATGCAACATTTTGTTCATAGTGTCTGCTTTTACTCAAGTGCTGAGACTTAAAATGACTGAGCTGAAATTACTTTATGGTGGATGATCCCAAAGTAAATGAGAGTTACACGAGCTTTCCTTTTTTTACATTTACTCACATGTATTAACCTAAACTTAAAGGTGTATGATTTTTTTAAAATCCTTGTAACTCTAAAGTAGTATGGATTTACTGGAGTCATGATAGATGTTAGACCATTATTTTAGGCCTGTGGATTTCAGAGAAGCGTGTTTTTCAAATATTCAACATTACCATTTTGTTTATTTCTTCCTCGTTGTGGATTTGTGTGCAGAGATGACAACAGCCACTGTGTACTGGGACCCTGAGCAAAAGCTTGTCCACCTGAAGGAGGGGGTGATGGAGACAGACGGGGACGCCTATGGGTACCTGAATGACACCCTGTCCACGTCAGGCTGGAGCATCCTGGAGATCCGCGCCGGGTACGGGAAGACTCCCGAAACAGACGAGATCACGTTCTTCCTGGCCGGTTACCTCGAAGGATTCCTCACCGCCCAGTAAGCGACACACATGTCTTTATTGTTTCATTTTATTCATTTCTGAGGAAGGCCTGTGTGCCCTCTGGAACGTACGATGCTCCAAATAAAAAGCTGCAAAAATAAAGACTTCCTCTCGCTCCTCAGGCAGATGATGGACCACTCCACCAACATGTATCCTCAGCTGATCAAAGATCCAAAGATCCTCGGCCCGGTTAAGACCTTCATGGCGTAAGTCTGATCTGTCTTCACTTTCAGCAGCTCTGAAACCACATACAGTCTGACATTTTTATTTCTGACTTTCATATCCTTTTCTCAGTTCAGCTCACGGTGAAGTCATGTGGCACAGAGCAGCCGAATAAAACTCACTCTTAGCGTTGATTCTGTTTCAGCTTTGAGAAACGAAGCAGATGAATGAGATCATTACATTGAATCGTTCTTAGCTGGTAAACTTCAAAAAGTTCAAAGTTAAGCTTCTGTTAGGAGTCAGTTTTAGCAGCTCAACCACGTGTCTGTGTCTGGGGAGTGTTTGGCTCCGTTTTTTCCACGAATGATGATGAATAATGACTAAACAGGAAGTGTCGCCCTCGCAGGAACCAGGACTCGTGGGTCAGGGAGCAGGTGAAGCTGAACAAGAGCTCCGATCATCTGTGGAAACATGTCGGCTTCGTTGTGGCGCAGATGGACGGCATGCAGGCGGGAGTGGCAGAGTGGGCCAAGAGGCAAGGAAAGAAGGTAAAATGGACCAAACAAAAACACAAACTTCATAAAACATAAAAATAAAGGCAGAAGCACCAGCATTAGAAGTTTAATGTGAGTTTAGGAGCATATCTTTATCACCTGCCACTAAAAGGCAAAGGGGTGATAATGTTTTTACCCGTGTCTGTTTGTGAGGGTGTTCATTTGTCTGCCATGTTAGCAAAATATCTCATGAACGATCGGAGAGGTTTTAATGAAACTCTCAGAAAATAATCACTGGATGTGCAGTGATTAAATCAAATGATTAAATCAATATGGCCACCACAGCTTATCAGCCTTAGCCAACACAAAAGAACAATAATTCAGTTAAATTTACAGATATTCAGCTAAAGTTTGATGTGGTAGTAGCTGAGAGTCACTCTCAACACATACTCCAAGCACATTTTTGCAAAACCTTGCAATGGCACATAAGTGAAGTGAAGTGAAATTTATTTATACAGCACTTTTCAGCAGCAAGGCGATCCAAAGTGCTTTACAATACAGAAACAACAACAGAATCAAATACAGAGATAAAAAACATCAATCAGGTAATTTTAGCTAATAGTAAGTTTGATATAACTATAACAGGTAATTTGAGTGAACTAACAAACATGAATATACTTTCCTCTAAGAGGAACCATTTTAAAATATCAAGAATACTAATCAAAAAGCAATTACAGAATCAAATACAGAAATAAAAACATTAGTCAAGTAACTCTATCTAATAGCAAGATTGGTATAACTATAACAGATAAGACTGCAGAGCATAATTTCCGAGGTTTGATCAAAACAGCTTCAACTCTGTCATTTCTCATCGTAAGATGATCTCAGCCTGAAACTCTGGTATGAAAGGCGGCGGGCGGCATGCCTTCCTTTAACTGAATGCTAGGCTGTGGTTTGATAAAAGTCTGTGTAAAGGAAAACTCTTGATGATACACACTTCATCTCAGGGATTCATCCTATTTTTGTAAGTTGATGTAAAATGAGGAAGCTCCAGACCAACCAAACTTCTCTCTATGAAGTCTGATATTTAAAGAGAGATCACGTTTTATTTTTTCATGTCTTTTTTTGTTTCCCCTCTGAAAACACCACTGTAGTGCTAATGTCATAATATTATTGTAGAAAGAATAATCATTAAAGTACTTCTGCTACTGAAAATTATATTTAGATATTGGGCAGCCATAATCAACCTGTTTGTTCTGCTTTAAGATTCAGTTTAAGTCATTTTGCAAAAGAACGTATCAATATTTCCTTTTCCAGGTTAATGGTTATGAGTTGTTGATATTTGTGTCCCTGTTTAAAGGCAGCAGGACATCATTTCCATTTGCTGACCAGCTGTTAATCTGCTGCCTTTCCCACAGCCGCTGTCGCTGTTTGACGTCCAGTTCCTGAACGCGGTGGGAGACCTGCTGGATCTGATCCCAACACTGGTTCCCGGCTCTGAAGTTCCGATGGGTCAATTCAGGCGTCCAGGAATGGGACACTGCTCTGCGCTCATCAAGGTGACAGAAATGCACACCGTGTTCCTCAAAAGCTCCTGAAGAACACATGAGCGACGCATCACTGCCATCTGCTGTGCTTTTTATGCAGAAAGGTGTGCAAAAAGAGGAGAAAAAACTAAAACGAAGGAGGGAATTTCCTGTTTATTCTAATCACCTTAAAGTTACTCCAAAACAAGAAAGATCCTACTTCAGTAAAAGTAACTTTAAACTTCCACATAACAGCTGCCGTTGTTTATCGTTTACCTCCTCTCTAAAGCTGGATGAAGCAACAAATCTCAAAGGTTTTTTTTAATTATTATTTTTATTTTCTACAATTCATTCTAATGGACGAATGTACCTCTCTATCCTGTGAGCTGTTTGGCTTGTGAGGTGTGTTGATCACATATTACAAAGTGAGAAAGGGGAGGTCCACCCTGTAGATGTTTGACTCAGGAAACCTAAAACCACCGTTCTTGTTTAACGCGTTTTCTTGTTTACATAGACAACTTTTTTCCTCCTCTCTCAAACCATCTCTCTTTGTGGACATTAAAAAAAAGAAGTCTTTGTTACACTGGAGATGTATTGTAGAAGGACAGCTGGTTCTTAGGTGTTGTCACATGTATTTGTGCAGTTGTTTAGTTTCTCTCATATGTAAAGATTTAGGTGCCACACCACCCTGCTCGTGTTCGGATGTTTTATCTTCAGGGGGAACCAGGTTCCGCCTCAGGCTGTCTCAGATAAAATCCCTGGGTTTTTCACACAAACAGGCTGGAAGGAGTAAACAGTGAAAGACATGTAAGTTCAGCAAACCTCAAATTAAATGTCCCCTGTAGCAGTTTAGGTGGTGTCTCGCTGTGCTGCGACTGCTGGAGAGTAATTGATAATGCATTTTTTTGTTTGGCATCTTAAGGCAACCTGGGAGCTGATCTTTAACCAAAGCTGATGGCGTATTATGCTCAGCTTCTGTCCCATTGCTTCAGTTTATCTCTGACAGCTGGATCAAGGCTCTAGCACCCCTACAACCCCTAAAAATGACCAATTCAAATCGTTCCTCCTGGTATAGAAATATCTTTTCGAATCCTGAACCCTAAGTCCGCCTTCCTGTTTTCCATCCTCTTCCTCAGATACTGCCAGGTTATGAGAACGTCCTGTTTGCCCATTCCAGCTGGTACACGTACGCCGCCACCATGCGCATCTACAAACACTGGGATTTCCATGTCTTCGAGCCCCACACCGCCACTGGAAAACTGTCCTTCAGCAGCTACCCTGGTGGGTGGACGCCAGATATTCTCCTCAACACGAGTTATTCAGACAAAAACATCAGCAAAAAACTGTAAAGACTTGCAGTTATTCCACACAAACTCGTACTTTTAAGCGTCAGAGTCCACAGACTCGACCCAAATCAGCTGTTTTACTCTAATTTTTGAATGATTTCTCTCTACTCTGTCCAAAGGTTTGCATCAGTGAACCTCCTTTCTAGAACCTTGTTTGTGTTTTCAGGTTTCCTGGTGTCTCTGGATGACTTTTACCTCCTGGGCAGCGGGCTGATGATGACCCAGACCACCAACAATGTCTTCAACACGTCCTTGTTTGACAAAATCACCCCGAACAGCCTGCTGGCATGGCAGAGGGTCCGGCTGGCCAACAGCTTGGCTCATACAGGAGAGGAATGGGCCAAAATCTTCTCCATGTACAACTCGGGTCAGTACTGGCTCAATGTTGATGATGATGGTGTGGTCCGATTTTAGACCATATGCTCTGACTGAAAGACTTCGGGCGTTAACTGGCTGTCCACCTGTTCAGGTACCTACAACAACCAGTACATGGTTCTGGACAGGAGCAAAGTCAAGCTGGGCTACAGCGTTGATGACGGTGCTCTGACCGTGGTGGAGCAGATCCCCGGGCTGGTGCAGCATTCTGACCAGACACAGGCTCTGCGTCGAGGTAACACGCGGTCATTGCTCACTGGCGAACGGCGGGTGTGTCGTCATGTTGTCTGTTAGCAAAATATCTCATGAACCACTCGACAGACTTCAATGAAACTTTTCAGAAAGGAATCACTGGATGCACTTCTACAACTGATCGGCTTTTGGAGTCAACTTGATTCACGATTGCCACAGCTAATCGACATTAGCCAACACAAAAATGTCTATAACTCAGTCAATTTATAGTTATTGAGTTAACATTTGATGTGGTAGTAGCTGAGACTCATTAACAAAAGTTCTCTGACTGACATCTTACAGTCTTGCTTGAGATTCAAAGTTTTCAAACAGCTACAATGTTATCATTTTTTCAACATAAAATGATTTTAGTCTAAAACCGCGGTGGGCAATAAGCATTCCTTCAAGGAATACTAGACCTTTCATTTGTTTTTGTTTTTTTATAGTATTTGTCCTATTTGGCCTTTTATGCAACATCTTGTTCGTTTGCCTTTGTTTAATTCAGGTTTCTGGCCGTCCTATAATATTCCCTTCCACCGGGACATCTACATACTGAGCGGGTACGGTGAAATGTGGAAGGAGTATGGCAACGACTTCTCCTACGACCTTTGTCCCAGAGCCAAGATCTTCCGCCGCGACCAGGCCAACGTGAAGGATCTGGACTCGTTGAAGTACATCATGAGATTCAACAGTGTGTTGCTCTTTGTCTTATTGACTGAAAGTCTCCGTGTGTCATTTATCGCCAGACAAATGTTTAGTTTGATACTTTTGTCTCCTTGGGGTGTTTTTAGACTACAAGAAGGATCCATACTCTGAGGGCAACCCCTGCAAGACCATCTGTTGTCGTAATGACCTGAAGGCAGAGAAGGCTTCACCAGGAGGTTGCTATGACACTAAGGTAGGATGTGATGACCACGATGTCGCTGAACCCCTCACACTCGAGCATGCAGCTGGAGTAAACTGACAACAACCTCTCAGCCTAATGTTTCTGTACAGAGAGCTCACAGTGCAGTTCCACCCATACAGACCCGCTAAAACTTGGCTCATCTAAACACAGCACACTTTCAACAGGTATAAGAGAAAAGCAGACCACGATCAATTTGCATGAACTGGAGCATGCACCACAAAACTTGCTGTCCTTAAATCACATGTTGTGTTTTTAGTGTTATCCTGAAGCTTTCCTTAACAGCTAGCATTAATCTTTCTCATTCCCTGCTGCTTATCAAACAGCTAGCTAATCAAGGATTGAAAAAGGCTCCAAATGTTTGGATGTTGTGAAAACTTTTTAAACAAAATCCACCGAGAGGTTCCAGGTGTAAATCCTGAACAAGCCCCCAATTAGAGTGTTGTGTCTAATCAAATAGGGACCAAAAAAACAAACCGGAAACGTCGTCATACAGCCAGGGAGGACCGTAACAGCTTGTGTTGTTCTTCGTGCAGGTGACAGATTTCCACATGGCGGGTGATTTTGTTGCAGAGGCGGTGAACGGGCCAACGACGCAGGACGGCCTCCCGCCGTTCCAATGGGATCAGTTCAGCAGCATCAGCCACCAGGGCCTCCCGCAGTACTACAACTTCACGTTTGTCCAGATGAAGCCTCTCCTCTCTGAGCCGTGAAGTGTGTGTGTGCGCTTGTGTGTCTGGACAGCCAAAGAAAGATGCTATTGCACAATCAGACAATAGCTTGTAAATCAAACTGATTTTAAGTCTGAATTTAAGCAGATATTTCTCTCAGGGTGTTGTTTTTTGACAGCAGGATAAATGTGCTGCCATTGGTGCCTTAAACACTGCTGTAACTTTATGATTTGATTAAAAACACCAAATTAATGTTGAAGTATTTTATAAATTATTCTTCAATACCTGCAGATACTATCATTGTAACCCTAAATGAAACGGTGCAATAAATGTTGATCCCTCAGTAGATCTTGCAGCAATCGATGCATCATCTCAGGTTTGTGTTTTATAATGTGTGTGTGTTTTGTAATACCGTGGATGTGTACTGTGCCTTCATTTTCACCTGTCTGCTGTTTATTAAATTTTCACATTTGTACCTGTGCAGTCCCATCTTTACTCTCAACCACTGAGATGAGGAAATTTCAAGCAAGATTTCACACTAAATGGTGTTCTGTCAAAACAGGTTCAGGAGGGAAGTGATGCATAAACGTAGCTGTGGGAAGACGTTTCCGTTAAGGGGCGAAAGAATATCAGGATACCAAATATATGCAGTGAAATGCATACCTGCAGTGCATTTTGTCTCATCTAAATCTGGATAACTCATATTTTAGACAGATAATTTCTATAAATTTACAATCCCGACCTAATGCTAATCTGCCCACTTCTTTGTGGGTTTTTGTATAATATTTTACACACAGATATACAATAACAGTGTTGGTTTATATATCAGAATTGCAAAACTCAATATCAAAATGTCAGAATTTAAACATGTGCAGCACAAATGAAATCTGATTTAATTTTTGCATTAATTCTTTACTCTGTATTTGGACATGCATGCCCTCTGGCAACCATCAGGGGGTGCTGCGCCTGCTTCTAGGCTTTCTGCAAAAAGTTGGTGGAAGAAAACAAATTGAAGCGGGTTTGTTTAAATGACCTGTTTTCTTTCCTCCTGTCTTTTATTTTGCTTTATTCTGCCAATCTGCAGCGTCTTTGCCAGAAAGAATTAATCTCACCTCGTTGATAAATCCCCATGGTATAGCCATGAAACGTATGTGCCTAAGAACCGCACGGTGGCCAGTTTTGTCCTCAGCATAAAGAAAATAAGCAGCAGAATCATTTTTGTGTGAATCAGCTAACTAACCAGAGCAGACCGGGTCTTTAGGGATTCCAAAGTGAAGTGTTGTTGTCCTGAGAGTCAAAAGAAAACCTAAGTGGTCTAAATGTCTTTATTAGTAACTGAAAGCATAAAAACAAGCATGTATCTAATACTGCAAACAAAGCAGAAAGCACACCCTGAATGGAAGGGAAACTAACACAGTTAAAGGCTTAGTACTCCTTGAATAAATTCAAATTACTCATTTGTCTTTAATGCCAGAGTTTTAAACTAAGATCGTGTTATGATGAGAAGGAACAGAGTTGTAGTCGATTTGGTCAAACCTTGAAAATAATCTCATTCTATAATGTGAGTTAAAAAACGACTTGCTGTAATTGATGCAACCACGAATTCTTCTCTCTACCAAAAAATCTGAAGGAGAACGTCTGGCTTGGGTTCATGACCTTAACTAAAGCTCACTTGGGTTCTGCAGCAGGACGACAAATCTATATCTATATCTGACATTAACATTTGTTTCATGATCCGAAACATTTAAGTGTCACAAAAAAGTAAAAACAGTAGAAATCTGTTTTTTCACAGCAACGTACATTCGCCATGCTGTCTCTGTGTCTCTGTTCCTGTGGGACTCATGCAGAGGAAGTGAAACCTCTGTTGGACCTGCTACATTTATTACATCGAAGCCCTCCTCTCTGTTTTTTTTCCCTTCTTCTTTTTATGTCATTTAATCACAGGTTCACAGGAGAACATCGTCACAGCAGACCTCTTCACAGACAGTGCTCCAGCCATGGTCAAGAGGAGATGTCCTGAGGGCCAGAAATGGGACATCCTCCTGAGTGCCTGTCACTCCTGGCAGAACGAAGCCACAACTAAACCTCCGTCGACAACAAGTGAGTTTTATTTATCAATTTTTGTGTTTTCTTTATGAGAAAAATGTTTCTTCTGTCTAATGAACAGAAAACTATTCTAGCTGTTTTTTTATTTTTTAATTTTTGCTGACTCTAATCCTTTAGAGTTATTGTTGGTTTGTTTCTGTTTTTCACCCTTTAGTCCAAAAAGAGCTCAGCTGAATTATTGTGTTCCTTTCAGAGCCGGTCCTGATGGTTGTGGACCAGCTCAGAACAAAGATCACCACGTCCAAAGCCACCATGCTGCCGACCATGCTGGTGCTGAGTCAGACTCTGTGGATTTGTGTGGTTCTGGTCACGCTGGGGTCCATTTTAGCTCTGACCCTTTGGTTTGTCATTTTCAGACGAAAGACCAGAGTCAGCAGCAACTTCGGTAAGGGCAAATGTTATCTATTTATATATGGTTTTATTAAGGATTATTTTGTTTCTTTCTTGAGGCTAACAATCTGTAAGTTTATATAAAAACTGTTAAACAATAAAATTACTGTATTAGTGTTTAGTTTGTAAAAGTAAACTCAGGTCACAACGATTTAAATACTCTTCGTGGATTTGGTTTCCCAACGGAAGAAGCTGCTGAGGCAAGATATTAACATATTTGTTACTCAAGCCCAAGTTTAAGAAATAATGCAGTTCTCAAAGTGTTACATTTGGTGGATTTTTAACAAAAAAAAAAAAAACATTACCCTGTTCTTCAAATATTCACCCAGTATGAGGTGTGTGTCATATTCAAAGTGATGATGAAGATCTGACATGTAGACCAGAAAGCCGAGAGTCGTGTGGAGGAAACAGAGTCACACGCCAGCAGGTGTTGAAGTGTGACGTTCTCTACAGCAGAAACTCCACAGTTTCTGTTCTCTTCTTAGATGTCCCGTGGGTCGGTACTGATCTGTTACGGTCTATTCTGGTTTTAGCACAAGTCCCCTGTTTGGGCAAGACAAATTAGGTCTCCATAAAACCTTAAAAACATTTACAGTAACTCTTCGTTCAGGTAGTTTGTTTGACATAAACCTGCTGGCAAAAAGACACACCATGTTGCATCCATGCAGCTGAAGTCTGTCGATTTTCTCTGTGAAAGCAGCTGAATGAGACTCCCGGATGGAAAACCTCGCTCATGTGAGCAGCAGCTGCTTTGAACAGCTCTGAAAGCCTAAATCTGACATGAAACTTTTGTGTTTCATGTGTGAATACATGAAACACAAACAACACATGGGTCAGCTGTGGCTCAGTGGTTAGAGCAGTCCCTCCAACAAGACAGCAGGAAGTTCGATTCCACCAGCATGCCACATGTCGAAGTGCCCCTGGGCAAGACACTGAACCCCTCCGGTGTGTGCTCCATCAGTGTATGAAAGGAGTTTACAGCACTGATTAGACTCCAGAGGAGGATTTATTCAGGTTAGCTTTGTAGAGATGTAGCAGAGTGCTGGATGAATGTGTGTGTGGATAAACGAGGACAAATTGTGTTGTAAAGCGCTTTGAGTGGCCTGATTGGCTAGAAAGGTGCTGTTTACTGTCGAAACGAACAAATATTTAAAAACTGTGACAATGCTGTGGCAGCAATTTAGGATAAAACAGAATACAAATGGACACAATATGATACAAAATAATATGATAAGATAAAATGTGATACAATATGGCACGGCACAGTACATATTCATATTGTATGTAACAATATGATATTAAATAAAACTATAGTATGACACAGTATGGCATGTTACAAATGCTATACAATAGAGTACAATACAATATGACATAATACAAAAAAATGCAATATGACACAGTACAATATAATACAATGTGAAATAATATAGCAAAACATGATACATTAAAATATAACATGATATAATATCCCACCATGCTGTAAAAAGTAATGATACAAAATGACACATGATAATTTGCTGTGATATGACACAATACAGTCCATTACAACTACTGAGTTACAATTTAATTCAGTCCATTTTTTTCTTTACAGTACAATACAAAATACTTTAATGTCACTTTGGGGACATTGGTTTTGGACTCAGTGCTGTTCTAGCAGCTGCCTTCACGTAAATGCTTCACTGTTGTTGAACTATTGAGATAAAGTGTAGAGCGGAGGATTTTGGATGGGAACCTTTCCAGAAAGTTGTGTATTTTTTAATGAATTTGATGCTATCTGAACATGCAATACAGTCAGTGTGAACATTAAGTGCTGGTTTATGTTATTCATGTTGCAGAGGATCCAGTACCAGAACCAGAGTTTCTTCCGAAAACAGAACCACCAATTAAATGTCCTCCACCGCACTCTGACAGAAACTTGGCTTGTCAGCGAGCAGCAGAGGCCCCCTCACCTTGCCACCAGTTGTACCCTCGGGGCCAAACGGAGTCAAAGTGGGAGGACGGCTTTACCGTTTGCAGCGGCCCCGCGAGACGTAGCAGTAAAGAAGGAGAACTGGCTGTATGCAGCGCTGTGGCGGACCACAGAGTCCCACTTCCTGCCACAGAGCTAGGAGGCACTGTGTTAGTGACAACCAAAACTCTGTAGGGCTGAGTGTTAGGGTTACTTATGTTGCAGAGACAAGTATATTAGCAGTCACATTCTGGTACAAATATGTTGCAAATGATTAGATTTCAGAAAAAGACTTGCTTTAAGAGTCAAGGTCAGGGTTAGTGGTCATGCAGTATTGTGTAATATGATGAATATGTGTTCTTTTTTACCACACTTCTATTCTGTGTGGTGAGTTTTCATCTTATCTGCCATGTTTTTATGGTTTTAAACAAATGTCAGAAACCACTTTTGTTTCCTACGTCTCTGTATTGCTTTAAAATGTTTTGTACTTTGATTATACCACTGAAACTTGCATGCAAAGAGAGTTTGTCTCTTTTGTGACAAATTCAAGAAGACAAAAGAAAAAAACACTTTCACTCTTGTTTTAAACATCATTTAATAAAACAAAAAGATTAATCAAAAAAATATTTCACATTCTAAAAAAGTAGCATTTTTGTGCCTTAGCATAAATACAGATTTGCACTCCATACTGATTTATTAAATATAATTGTTTTTGTCATTAAAGCAGAACACTTTGTTAGTATTAAAAACCTTATATTGAATCTTATTGAGAGAGTTGTTAATATGGATGTTTGATGTTGTTGGACTACATTTATATTCTGCATTTTTATTGTAAATTCATGGGAAATAAAGTACTCCCTCTTTTAATTCCAGTGTTTTATATACATATTTATTCTTTGTCAGATTTTAAAAATATGAAATCAAGTCTCAAGTGTACAAAAGCACAAAACATTCCTCCATGACTTTATTGTCAAAATTGAAAAACTGAGTCCACCACTCCTGCTTTAAGACAGCGGTTAATCTTCCCAGGAGTGGATGCCCCAGCACATTCACCCCAAGGTCAGACTGTGCAGTCTCAGACTCTGCAGGCCTCGTTTAGCAGGTTAAAGGTTAAAGTTCATGTCCGTGACAGTACAATAAAAAAAAAAACTGTTTGGAAAGGTTGCCAGGAGAAAGCCTCTTCTCTCGAAAAAGGACGCGGCAGCACAGCTCCGGTTTGCAAAGTTTGATCTGAATGAACCACAAGACCTCTAGAACAACATCCGTTGGACAGATGAGACCAAAGTAGAGATGTCTGAAGAAAACCAAACACAGCATATCAGAACAAACACATCCTACCAGCTTCCAAGCACAGTGGTGGTGTGATGATTTGGGCTTGTTTTGCAGCAACAGGAGATGCTCTTGGGTCATTGAGTCGACCATGAACTCCTGTTTAAGGATTTTAGAGTCAAATGTGAGGCCATCTGACTTAGAGCTGAAGCTTGGACCAAACTGGGTCACGATGCAACAGGACAATGATCTGAAACACAGCAGCTAATCTACAACAGAATGGCTCAGAAAGGAAAGAGAGAAGTGCTACAACGGTCCAGTAAGTCCAGACTTCATCCTGATTGAAATGCTGTGGTGGGACCTTAAGAGAGCTGAGCAGAAATTGATATCTGTAAACCTCAATGAATTGAAGAAATTTAAAAAAGAAAGAAAAAGAGTGGGCAGAAATTCTCCTCATTCGTGTGAGAGACTGAGTCATACAGAAACAGCTGCAGGGAGTCGTTGCTCCTAAAAGGAGGTTATAAGCTGTTGAATCATCGACTGAACTTAGTGTTTCAAACATCTTTTTAGTTTTGGGTTCATTTTTGTTGAATAAATAATGGCATGGTGGAAAGATTTGTGTGTTTTTATACACCGGACATTATATTTTAATAATTTTAGAATCTGGTAAAGACCTGATCATTTTTATTATGCCCCGATATGTAAAACCCTGGAACTGAGAGGTGGTGTCCTTTCCTTTTCTCATGACTGTAAACTGTAGGTGTATCTAATAAATACGGAGGTAAGTGTCTTTCCACAGTCTTTGCAGCAACTAAAGCTTATTTACATGGTAAATATTTTTTCCAAACTTTTCAGTCAATTAGTTTCCTGCAGGACACAGAAACAGGTCTGTTTGAAGTAAAAGAAAAGTCCAATCTGTGTCTTTACTCATCATTTGGGTTTCTTTTGCAGAAAAAAACAACTCCACTTTCTGATTGAACCATTCTCACAATAAAGTCTTCGTGTTTTTAATGGCAACCACATATAAGTTCTCAATGCCTCCAGGCAGAAATAAGAAGTGATTGCCACAAACATGTAGTTTTGACAAAAACATATTAAAAAAATATTACCCTAGCAAACCACACTAAACACAATGTGAAACTGCTACCTTTTCAGCAAATCAACCCTCCTTACAGTCATATTTAATATAAATAAAATGGCATCCTTCACTGCAAATGTGCCAGTTTCATGTATAAAATGGACCTTAATTCCAAGCTTTATTTCTTACCACAATAAAGCCATCATTTGGGTGTAGGCTGCTTAAGTTAGATCACCCTTTCATTTAGAGGAACACACATTTCTAAGTTTTTAAAATCAATTCAACTGCCCGAACTTTAGAAACTGTGTATATTTTAGGTGCTACAGTCAGAGAGGTTTGTGCAGAGGATGGACACTTTGAGAACTGTAACCCGAGGGAAAGGACACTCATAACGCTAGCAGACATCTTTATCATGTCTCTGTGCAACTCTGTGTTCTGCACTGCTGCTCCTTCGCTTTTTCTCAGCCTCTGTTTCTGAACAGATGTGACCCGACACAACACCCAGCAGAGCTGACTCACACGGATCAACCTCATCTCTGTCTTTTACCCAAAACTCTTCTGTGCTGTTATCACAAGTAGGTACTGGGGTTTTCAGTGACGGCCAGGTGGAAATACTCCGGTGGACTTTCCTTCTGCAGGCTGCCATTGGCGTCTCTCCAACGGATTTTGGTGGACAAGGTCTTCCTCTTTTCGAAACCCTCTTTCCCGCCTCCGCGCTTCTCCAGACTGGACACGATCATTTCTGCCAGATCCTGCTGGAGCCGCTGGAAGTTCTCCCTGAAACAGAAACATCAGTGGATTGCATTGCAAGAATATGCCAATGTCGGTTTTATCTCTACAGCACATTAAAAACAACAGAAGTTGACCGAAGTGCCTTACAATTCAGTCAAACAAAAATATAAAATAAAAAAGACATTAAAAAACAATTAAGTAAAGTATCGAAACACAACATAAAACCATTAACTGTATGGGGTTTCATACTCTGAATCAAAAGCCAATGAATAAAGTTGGATCTTCAGCAGAGATTTAAAAGTCTTAACAATCTCATTGGTCCATAAATGAAAAAGTAAACTGTTCTATAGATTAGGAGCAGCAGCTACAAATATTTGATCACCTTTATATTTTAGTTTGGATCTTGTAACATCTAAGAAAAACTGGTTGGTTGACAGATGTGCTCTTATTTGTGTCATTATTGAGGCTGTAACATAAATATGATGGGGCAGGACAAGTCAAAACTTTAAAAATGAGCTTTACGTTTTTGAAATCAAATCCCGAAACAAACAGGAAACCAGTGGAGAGAAGCCATGATTGGAGGTACTGTATGTGTTCCTGTTCTTTAGTACCTGTTAAAAGATGAGCTGCTGTGTTCTGGAGATGATTTATCTAAACCAACATACAGAGTGTTACAGTAGTCCAAGCAAGAGGTAATAAAAGCATGAATCACTTTTTCCAGGTCTTTGATGGAGAGTTATGGCTTTACTTTGGCGATAAAGCTTAAATGGAAAAAGCCCGATTTCACAACTGCATTAATTTGCTCGTCCAATTTGAAAGAGCTGTCAGAAATAAAACTGAGGTTTGTGACAGCAGAGTGATTGTGTGGTTTGTTTGTTTTTTGACAAAATAACAGAGAACATTAGAGTTTTCAATGAGATTGTGTTGATGTCATTTAAACAGTTCAAGAGTGGCTTAAATGGACTGATACAGTCAGACTTATTGGGCAGATAGATCATCAACTAACCAATAAAAATGAATGTTATGGTTCCTAAAAATAGACCCTAAAAGGTAACATAAACAGGTTAAAAATCAGTAGACCCAAAATGGACCCTTGACCCCGCTGTAGAAGAGGAGTATTCTCCTAAAACGAACAGAAAAACTCTGATGTGTCGGATAAGATTTAACCAGAATAAAACTGTCTTTGACACCAACAACTTGTTGGACGGAGAGATTTTATATTTCACTGTATCAAAGGCAGCAGAAAGATCTAAAAGCAATAAAACAGCAAAACCAGCTCTGCTGTTAGCAGGTAAAAATCTCTAAAGTCGATTAAAGTTTTAGAAAAATGTTTTTTTTTAAAGAAAATAGGCAGTTTTTAAATGTATCTATAGTTTGAGAGCACTGTTGGGTCACGACGTCTCTTTTTCAGCAGAATCCGAAGGCCGCATTTGACTGACGATGTTCCTCAAAACAAAAAAATGTCACCAGCTCTAATTTTATATATGAAAAGTCCCCCAGAAATCTAAAATAGCTGTTAGGTGTGACTAGATGAGACATTACTCACGCTGTCGGAGGTGTAGGCAGGTTGTATTTTGCTCCTGTCACCCCTGTTAACCAGTATGTCATCTCTTTGCCTTTCCCCTGTGAATCAGACAGGCACAAATTCATACATACAAGTTTAATTCCTGGATGGATAAGCAGTAAAATAAATAAAAATAAAACCCAACTAAAAGGCACCTTCAGGTATGTCTCTCCTCGTCTTTTAAACTCAAACTTGCAGTCTGTCCTCTGCAGGATGTTGATGGTGGGCTGGCTCACGTGAATCCTCAGAGCTGGTAGACAAAGAGATGCATGTTTGTTAGATTTCATTTTTGTTTTCCTCCATTTTGTTTTAAATAATGTGTCTTCCACGTTGGGGTTTACCCCGGTGAACGAGAGGGTAGCCTCCCTCCGTCTACGTGTGGGGGGACGGGTCCTGACTGTTGTTTGCGCTTATGCGCCCAACAGCAGTTCAGAATACCCACCCTTTTTGGAGTCCTTGGAAGGGTTACTGGAGGGTGCCCCTCCTGGGGACTCCCTTGTTCTACTGGGGGACTTCAACGCTC
>NC_051441.1:16498951-16546997 GCF_001649575.2 Kryptolebias marmoratus | reverse complement strand
CTGGTGAGGTGTTCCGGGCACGTCCCATTGGGAGGAGAGCCAGAGGAAGACCCAGGACACGATGGGGGGAATATATTTCTTGCCTGGCCTGGGAACGCCTTGGGATTCCCTCAAATCAGCTGGCCCAAGTGGATGGGGAGAGGGAAGTCTGGGTCTCCCTGCTTAGGCTGCTGCCCCCGCGACCCGACCCCGGATAAGCGGAAGAGAATGGATGGATGGATGGATAGATGGATAATGTGTCTTCCTTACGCAGGCCTGTGGACTCCATGCGTGACGCCGTGTTGACCGTATCGCCAAAGAGACAGTAGCGAGGCATCTTGTTTCCAACCACTCCGGCTGCACAGGGACCTGGACAGAGATATTTTTTAATAACTTACTTATTAAAAGTTTAGTTCCAGTCCTCAAATGTCTCTCCTATTCTAATTGTGTCAATTGTAATTTTATATATGATTCAGCCACTAGATGTCACCATTGTTATGACAAGCAAGAGGACAAACAAGAAGTCAAGCATAAAAAAGGGCTTTTCATTCAGGAATATATGGTACCTGAATGCACCCCGATACGGATCCACAGAGGAATCCCGGGTAAGTGCTGCAACTCAAAGGTCCCCACAAAGGACAGGATGTCCAGGGCCATGTGGGCGATGTCCACTGCGTGCCTGTTGCCGTTCCGTTTGGGTAAACCTGATGCAACCATGTAGGCGTCTCCTATCGTCTCAACCTGAGATGGAATGAAAATGTGTTGTTTTATTAGAGAAATACTTAGAGATTTGAAATGAAAATAAAATGAATTTTTCAGCTATGTTAGCCATTCTAAAAAAAATTAGATGAAAGCATAAGTCAGATATTTTAAAACGGTGTTCTGTGGGAAGATAATGAACGACTTTTACACAAAACACCACTTACAAAGATCTAAACCATTGCTTTATTGCTTTAAAATGTCACCAGAGAAAGAGCTGAAACCTCCTGCCCGATGTGGTTCTGCTTCTCCTGAAGTACTCTTTGTACTCTTAACTACCTTGTAGACATCGTGATGGTCCAGTATGCTGTCAAAGTTCTTGTAGATCTCGTTCAGCATGTCCACCACCTCCATGGGGGTGCTGTAGTGACAGAGGGTGGTGAATCCCACGATGTCGCTGAAGTAGATGGTCACCTCCTCGAACAGCTCGGGCTCCACTCTGCCCGTCTCCTTCAGGGAGCGCACCACAGGCCTGAGGAAACACAGGGAGAGCGGAAAATGTGATGCAGATCAGCTTGTAAAGAACTTTGATAACATTTATAAATCATGTGCATATTGCTAATTAGCAACCGATTTATGTATACTGTAAATTTGCCTGGCATTTGTAAGTACAACATCTTCCTGCTTTCAGACACCAGTTTTAGAGTAAATCAGTGGATAAACGCACCCAGGCAGCAGCATAAAGTTGAGGCGATCCGCTCTGTCCCTCTCAGCTTTGTACAGAGCCGTTCTCTCCTCCACCAGTCGCTCCAAAGTCCTGGAGTACATCTGCAGACGACGGATCAGGTTGTCCATGTACGTCTCAGTGGCCTGATTGTGCAAGTTACTGTAATGAGTCAAAGATTTTTAAAAAAGGCGATAAAACAAAATAGAATCGATCATCACTGTTAGTTACAAAAATATTCACAGAGTCAATTATGATTTCATAATGCAGTCCTCATGTACAATTACTCTAAAGTCAGTCAGACTTATTGTGGAAATCATTTAAAGTTGTACTGAAAGACTGTGTTGCAGCACCTGAAAATCTTTCCAAGCGTTAACTCGATTTTCTTAAAATCTGGCCTTCGTTCGGGGTCTTCATCCCAGCAGTTCTTTATCAGAATGTACAACTTTACAGACATACACAAACAAGAAAGAAGGAAAGGAATTATAGGCACTTTAATTAACTCTAATAACTGCAATTAATGTGCATTATTGGGTCATTAAGTAATTAGTGTGTTTTGAAATAACTTCTTGGTGTGAGGGGGGGATTGTTTACCTCAATCTCTCTGTCTGAGGCACCTTCAAAGTTGAGATCAGGTCTGAAGATGGTGTTGTCTCTGGGAAACTGCACTCTGTACATTTTCTCTGAGGGATTTCATAACAGTGAGTTCAAAAACGGCAACTGGACCATGTTTCAAAAAATCGATTTGTTAAAAAAAAACAAAAAAACAATAACCAAACTGATTTACTCTAAAACTGGTTTCATTAGACCTTCACCTTCAGTTGTTTGTGACGTTGTAATGGTGGCCTACCTGCAGTATTAGAGCAGTACTGTGTGTAAAACGGGGTTTGCCTCAAAACAATCTCATGAGCGATGATGCCGTAGCTGTAAACGTCCCCTTTCTGAGACACGCCTTCTTTACGGAGATGCTCCGGGGCTGTCCACACATCTGAGAGGAGAAGAAAAGCTGAGTTTCAGCCAATCTCAGAGCTATAAAGAACCTCAGTGAAGACCACACCCTGCCCCACCTCTGCCTGGCCTCAGGATGGTGTGGCAACCAAAGTCTGTAATCTTGACCACCATGCGGTTGTCGACCACACAGTTGGTGGACTTGAGCCGACCATGGACCTGAATGTTACTGGAGTGGAGGTACGACATGCCCTGTGGACAATATACAAAAAAAGGAAAGTACTGAAGATGATTGGGAAATATGGATAGTTGTGAAAGTTGCAATTTGCTGTATCACCATATTTTCTAAGGTGGGTTTTCACATTTTCATTGTGAAAATTCCATAAATCTCAACAATAGTGCCAAAAAATTAAATATATCCCTTTGATCTTGCAGTGTTTTGGTCATAAAACAAAAAAAGAAAGCATTTAAAATAAATGACGTTAACATTCCTTGAAGGAATGCATATCGCCCACCTCCTTGCATGCCAACGTTTTAAACAAAGATCTTGTGTGATCTGTTAGTGCTCAGAGTATGTGCTAGAAACCACTCTCAGCGACAACCACACTAAATTTTGTCTCAATATCTGAAAACTCGACTGACTTACAGCCATTTATGTGTTGGCTAAAGTCAGTTAGCTTTGGCAGCCATCTTAATTTAGTTTGACTTCAAAGGTTTATCAGCTGTAAATGTACATCCAGTGATTCTGAGTGTTTAATTAATATCCATCCAGTGATTCACGAGATATTTTGCAAACAGATAAACAGGATTGACTCCGACAGTTAATGTCAAATTTGTAAACAAAGATTTTGCACAATTCATTAGAGCTCAAAGCATGTGTTGTGGATGACTTTCAGCAACTACCACATCAAATTTTAGCCCAACATCTGTAAAGCTGACTGAGTTATAGTCATTTTAGTGTGTGTTAAGGTTGCTTAGCTGTGGCAGCCATCTTGAATCAGTTTAACACCAAAGGTTTGTCTGTTGTAGAGGCACATCCAATGAAGACTTTCTAAAAGTGCCATTAAAATCCATCCACTGGTTCATGAGATAATTTGCTAACAGACAGGTAAACAAGCACACATAAAACACACACACCCACAGGAAATTACACACATGCCTGCAGCAATAAAATGAAAGGCAAGCAATACTGTAATGCATCAAATGAAAGTGAGATTTTTTTTGTTTTGTTTTACATTCACCACTAAACAGTACCTTGGCTATGTCATACATGACGGATATCTTGAACTCCATGTCCATGAAGGTTTCATCGGGGTAGGAAATCCTGTCTGTGAGAATGTACTGGGAAAAAAAAAAAGATCGGATGAAGTTCATGTTTCATCACTTTTATGACCCTGCTTTGGGCTGTGTTCTGGTAATGGAAAAGTGGAGCACCTAATAGTTGCAGTATGTGTGCAATCAGTAGATTACATTCACACACACACACACACCATTAGGGCTGTGTAAACTGTGTCGTAAATCATCAAGTAGACAGTAAAGTCATTAGAAGCAGGACAGAAAGAGCTCGGTCATAAACATGTTTGTAAAGCGACATGAATGACGGTCAGAACAGTTTAACTGAACTCAATATTGTTGCATTAAGGTGCATGCAATAAATAAACTAGAACAAGTTAAAAATCTCTAAATTAGTCTTTATTCAAGGTGAAATAGTTTCATTTTGACCAGATCGAAGAGCTAACAGCTACTCCAAGAGAAGCCAAAACAACACTAAAACTTTAAAGCAGTTTGTGTAAAACTTTTTTCCAAAACCTCTGCTCCAGTCTCAGTTTCACCCTACATGGTTATTCTGTTAAAAACTAATATGACGTTCTTGTCAGAAGTGCCCCATACTACAGCACTGATAAATAATCACAGAATTGATGTAAATAAATGTGCAATGCAAATTTAATGACATTACAAAGGTTTACAAATTAGCATTTGCATGAGCTGTTGTTAAAAATTGAGATTAGAGGTTTTAAGACAGAAGTTATCCATTTTGGTCTTAGCCCCACGTCAATCCAATCCAAATTAAACTCTTATTTCTCCAAACTGAGGTTCTTCAAAGAGCTATCAACATCAGATGTTATTTATTCGTAACTTTTTCTCAGAACCCCACTTCAAAATATATTTATAGTTTGTTCCCTAAGAGTCGAGGCTTAAAATTATATATGGCTACAAGATTTTTTTAATGTGGCTATCATTTGTATTTGTTCATTAAAATTGTAGTTTTAGTTTAAGAGTTTCAAATGTTCAAAAGTCTGTGCACCAAAAGCAATCCCTCTTTCTCGACACCTGCATTTAATGCCATTTATTGTTCGTTTCAAAGCTGTCAAACAAGCAAACAAAAACTAGAGAAACCCCCTTTCAACAGGTAGAAACTCTGTTTTCAAGGACAAATAGGAAGAACCAGTCGATGTGTAGTAAAAGCACAGAGACACTTTCTCACCCTGAGGGAGCCTCTCTGACACAGCTCAAACACCCCGAACACGCCGTACTCAAACTTCACCGTGCCATAGAACTTGGTCAGGTTGTAGTAATCGATGCGCAGCAGCTGTAGCAAGAAGAAGGAGTGGAAATAATACGTATACTATAAACACGTTTATATCTTTTTAATATAAATTTCAAAAATCAAAGCTAGAGGGACCTTACAGTATTGAGCTCAATCTTCTGATCGGCTGTGAATTCTCCATCCGTGTGTTTCATCTGCTTCAGGATTACAGGCTGGAGGCGACAGTGAATTAACACACAAAGTAAAACAGGAAACAGTCGTCTTCCTGTTAGTCTTTCATGAACTCAGTGAGGATTATTGGAAGCTGAAATATTGGTACCTTCTTGTCATAGCAGCCTCGATGCCTGAAGTATGTACTGTCTTTCCTCTTTTCCTCTTCAATCTGTTCCAGAAACACACAAACAGATGGATTAAAAGGCCCAGATCTGTAAGAGGCCATTCAGGAGGAAACTAACTTGAAACTAACTAAGCTTAGAGTTAGTCTCAAATTCTCTGATCATGTTTCATCTGTCTTTATGTAACCAGGTTATATTTAAGTCATGAAATAAATATTTTGATGATATTATGAACCTCTGCCCATCTTTACTCCTGACAGATTCAGCTTCTCTAAACTGACTTTTTCATACCCAACTCTCTTACTGACCTGTTGCCAATTAAACTAATTAAATTAAACTAAAATGCTCCTCCAGTTTCTTATTTGCAGCACTTATTTTTGCAGCCTTCTGTTGTCCCAGTTCCCACCTTTTTGAGAAGTGTTGTTGCCATCAAATTCAAACTTCTTTTTTTTTTTGTTACAAAAAATAGTATAATAACTTATTTTATACATTTTGTATATTTACTATGTTCCATTGCAAATAAAATATGGGTTTATGAGATTTGAAAATTATTGCATTCTGTTTATATTTACATTCTACACAATGACCCAAGTTTTTTGGAATCGAGGTAGTAAATTGTTGATCCTATCACTACGGGTTAACCTGAACAGTACTGATGCTTGGTAAGGTGTATTTTATGAACCTGGTGTGTCCAGGCACGACAGGAAATTAAGCTCATTTTAAATCTGTTTATTTATACTTAAAAAACAAAAAAATTTGGTTTTTTATTGATTTTTTTTTTGCATTTGCTTTCAAACTGGAGAAAAATGCTACCCGCTGCAGTAGTATTATAAGTGGTGATTTTACCTTTTTTCTGTTAATGAAACTTTATTTCGAATCATGAACACTTCTTTTTCATTTATTGCCATTTTGTGTTACAATATCTTGTAATATAAAACCTCACCTTTAGGGAGACCTCCTTCTCATCAAGAGGACCGATCAGATGTGGATCGATGTGAGACCACCTCTTCTGCATGAGACGCTCTTTCCTATTCTGCCTGAAAATATTCACAGACATCAAATGCATAAATGCTAAAACTATGGGACATTTACAAATTAATTTAGACTGACTGCAAAAACAAAACATCTTTACTTTTATCTAATTTAGTTCCTTCAATTTTAATTAAAAAATCACATTTTGTTCGTTGTGTTTTTTGAAGCATTCAGTTATAACAAAATGGCATCATGTTGTAGGGATGCATCTGTGAAATGCATTTAATTTTTACCTGTAGAAGATGAGAGCGATGGCTGTTACCACGACAACGCTGACACCCAAAACAATCACAATCACATCTTGTGTACCTAAATCTGAAAGCACACATGCAACAGGATCATTAAAAAGTTCAACGGTACATAATAAACCAAGTTATAATTAATTATAGGTTCTTTATATCAGTATACTTCTGTATTTTAACATTATTTTGTTCCCCATGCAGGACTGTATATTCCTGCAGCATCTCTTGTTTGCTTCTTTAAAGCTCTGACCTCTGACTATGATTGTTGATTAGTAAAAAATTCCTGGAGCTGCTTTTCTTTTAGGGGTTTGCCAAAGTATCCACTCGGCTGGCATAATGCAAATGTTTTCTGCAGCAGCCTGAAAACCTGTTATAGGCATATAGTTTCACAATCCATGATAAGAAATTGTGAGCTTCCCTTTTTCTCTTCTGAATAACACAACAAAAGTCCCACCCCTGATCAGCCGAGTCTGTCAAGAGTTATTCTGTCTTGTTCCAGCAGATCTAATCTCATTTTTACAGATATCCTGTTATCGCCACAGAAAAAGGCACATTGTCTTTGGTTTTTACAATCACTCAGTTTTACTGTCTGCTGCTTTGAGATCAAACTCCTGGTCACAACAGATTTGCAGTAGAAAACAGCGATAATGTAAACAACTTCCTCGTGCACAAGAGCTAGGGTGTAAAAATACTGGTTTAGTGTTTACTTGAACTGTTAGGAACATTTTGATTTTGGTTTGTGTTAAATGGTGGAAATTCACTCTGAATAGCTGTGTCTGCTGCAGGTAAGATTATTGGCCTTTTCACAAAACAGCTTTTCAGCCAAGTCGTGCAACAATGACAGTTTCTGTAAATGAAGCCGACATCGAGGTGCTTTAACTCAGCTACGTCACACCCTTGAGTCCTGATGCCAGCTTACCCCACACATACTGACTGTTTCAGCTGTGTGACTACATTGTTGAAGGCTCAGAGGTGTAACAGCGGTAAGATGACTTCAACCTCCAACATGGTGCTTCAGTCCTTTCTTAAATCACACCAAGATGGGAAGCATCTCTGGATAGTCTTGAAAGTGTTTTATGAAAGAGATTTCTGACTATTCATGACTCCACCACAAATCTCTACCTAAAATATATATATATACAGAAATATTTCACATTACTTCTTCTAAACTTGTGACTGTAACCCCCCACAGTTTTAGTTGAACATGTCTTACCATGTGAATTTTCTGGTTGATCATTAGGAAGGTGACCTTTCCAGAACAGGGCAGGGTTTTGTTCATACCATATGGTTTTATTTTGTGACGTATCAAACATTAACAGGGTTTCATACTGTAGAAAGACAGACAGTGCATTAAGACAACTGTTCCCGTTTATACTGACAGTTTTGGTAAATGGACAGTCGTCTCACATTGCCAGTTTCAGTCGAGGTGTAAATGAATGAGAAGTTAACGTCTCGGTCACCGTACTCATCAAGCTCATAAAGGCCTCCCATGCCTGCTCAAAACAAACACAAACACACATTTACACATAAACAGACACTAAAATATGTTTACATCCCAATAGCATATTTTTCATTGAATCCAGTTTATTTGCCTGCTGTTTCACTGAACGAAACACGTGAAAAAAAACTTAATTTCCAAAAGTGGTACCTTTTTATCTCTGATAAGTAATCAAAACCACAATATATCATAATTTTAAAAGAGGTAATTTAGGGAATAATCTCATCAAATGTTAGTCTGGATAAAGGACATTTAGCATCTCTTACATTAAATAATTCAGGCCCTGGCTAAACTTCTCCAGACATTTTAAACATCATATCAAAAATGCTGACATACTCGTGCCATGAGGTAGCCAAAACATTCACATTAAAAACATATTAACACAGAGAGAAAGAACATGCTCAGCTTTGCTAAAGATTCCCCCAAAACTGTTTTCCTCTTTCTTCCTTTGATATATTTTACAATTGCCTCTTAGTTATTAACTTTTTCAGCACACATTCAGAGTCTGACAGCAACAGGGTCAGGATAAAGTGAGACAGATGAAGAAAAATAAAAAATAAAAAACAGCTCCAGAACAAGTGATGGTGGGTATGAGTGAAACAGGCGTCATTGTTTTTGAAAAGAAGCATTTTTTGAGTCCACTCCACATTAAAGTGCATTTCTAAAACTCCCAGTCTTTCTTAAATGTGTGTGCACTGAGAGTAAAACAGCAGAAAACAACGATTTTTAACAAATATTTAGAAAAGTGTGGACAGGGCCTGAGTATTGATCTGAACAGTACATTAGCTCTTCCTCCATGTTTGAACAGCCTTGTTGTGCATGTGAGCAGAAACTTCTGTCAAGTCTTCTCGTAAAACTAACATTAAAGATCTGAGCCCTCTCTTTAACCCTCCTGACGCCTGAAGAGAGGAAGAGAAGCCCTTTGTAAGTTTGGGTCCATTTGACCTGAAGCCCATGGGAAGGTTAAAAAAAGACAAGACTAACAAAACAAAAGGATTATCTGGGATAGAAACACAAGTTCATGTGTTGTTTGCTTTCAGACCTGAACACTGTCACACTCGTGATGGAAACTCACAGAAAATGTCACAAGTTAAAACAGGAATAAAAGTGTTTTGATCAGCTCATGCCTGTATTGACAGGAAATAATAAAACATGTCATAAATCAAAAGCAATTAGCTTATCATCAAGGGAAGCGAGGTGATTTTTTCATACCACCAGTCAGGGTCTGAGGTAATTGTTAAATAAAACATCAATTCAATATATATACTATAATCATATATTATACTTTCAAAGTACATTTGAGACACATATTTTTCATACTGAAGCATATAACGAGTCCTAAAACATAACAGATCTTACAAACACTACAACTTAGGTCAGTCAGTGTCTTCATGTATCTCTATTATTACAATTTTAATATCATTATGACATATAGCACAGTAAATAAAACTGTCTTGTGCTTTAATATGTTTCCTAAAGAGTGTTTATCAAGAATCTTTGAGATTTTAATTTTGTTTCCCACTTTACTGTTCACACTCACCCTCAAAAGAGACATTTCCAAATGGGTTGTCGCTCAGCGGCACGTTCGTTCTGTCGTTGCGTTGCTGGCTGAGCATCCTCTCTCTGAGCACTTTGCCAAACAGCAGAGTGCCATCGTGATACCCAGCCACATAGTCATTTATCTGTTTATGTCAAAAATAAGACTTTATTTCTGTTTCAAAACATGTTTTCCATCGTGGTCTTGTGTGTGTGTGTTGGAGCTGCAGCTCACCGTGTTGTTGAACGAAACGTTTAACCCGTTAATGTAGTTCCTCTGTGGCAGAGTGACCACCAGGACGTTCTCCATTCCCTTGGCGGATGTGGTATTGACATGATAAGTAGGGCTAGATTAAAAAAAAAAAAAAAGAGTTGTGCCACTTTAATCATGATACTTTAAAACATTTCAAATATCTCTCATTGTAATGAAAAGAAGCTTTGTGATACTGTTGTGAGGACAAAATGGTGAAATTGTGTCTGAGCTTACTTGTAAACATCCAGGAGGATAAAAAGGGTCTCTGGATGAATCTGGTGCACGTTCTCTTTTATTGAAACAATGTCGTTGACGCTCCCACACAAAATGAAAACTAGAAGGCAAAAATATGTTTAAAGAAACATTAAAATTCACCAATACATTGTAGTTGTACTGCTGAAGTCAGGCACAAAGAGTAATTCCAAATTAAAAACAAAAGTTTAACAGGCAAGAGGTGTTCAGTCCTTAAGCATGTCCAAAGTAGCTGAGGATAATATATTTTATTTCTGTTAATTGGAGTATAAATGTATAGAATCACCAAATAATTTGCAATTTGTAATTGTTTTTTAAATGTCTAGTCATTCTTGCCACTTTTCTTAACAATCATGTGAAGTCAAATCCATGGGTCCAATACTCTTGGACTCATGGATGCCTTTTCAGATTTTTGATCAAAAAAAGAACTTGTTTCTCACAATAAGTGAAAACCTGACTTTCTGCTGTTGCAGTATGTTAGACCCTGATATGTTCTCCACAACCTATTAGAAAACAGCTGGATTTCGGCAAATATAGAAAACGTCCTTTAGTTTGAAAGCAACCATGACATTGTAATGCTCTTAGTACTCGCCAAAAAGAGTTTTTCTTCTATTTTCTGCATCCCTGACACACTCTCCACTCTATATGCAATCCCATCAGGATATAGCTACACGCTAGAATATCAGCACAATGTGGCCACTCCTGCTTCAAGTTCTCAGTGACTAAGCCACACTGGTGTATGTGAGCCTCACTTCATGGATATGATGCCACCACACTCCCCAATCCTCCACCCCTGACCCCAATATGCTACAACCACAAAGATACACCACCACAAACTCGCTAAGGAAGTGTTATCCATGCTGAAAACCACTGTGGACCTTCCACTGAATTCTCAATATCCCACTGAAGACCTTGCTAAGACCCTGCAAAGCTCATCCAAATTCTGATCGACTTTTTCTTTTACATTGCATCTGGGTTGACATTTAGTGTGAATAGAACCTTAAGGAGGGAAAATGCAAAAACAAAATTACTACAGCTCATATCCTGGAGACCAAGAAAGTCTTAACAAAATGTGCCTGATTGCCTCTTTAATAGACGCTGGGCTCAAGTAAAGTAGAATGATAATACCCACTGTTGCTGTGTCTATTTGAAGCCTTCAGGGCATTACTTAGTTCGGTCTCAGTACGAAGCATCTCTCTTTGTGTTTGTGAGGCGAATCTGGCAGAAGGTGCTTCAAATGCATTGATGTACCTGTGGCAAAAGCAAAACGCTGATGGTGGCAGAGAGCACAGCACAAAAGTACAGAGGTTACTCAGATTCATGCATGCCGGCTCACCAGAAGCAGTCCTCGCTTGGAATGGTTGACTTTTTGTAGACGTAGAACTTTTCCCAAGAAGGCTTATAGGGCAGAGTTTCCTCCTTGAAGTTCAGAAACAAGTCAGAGACTTTTCGAGCTGGAGGCAAAAGGCGAGTCAGTTTGGGTTTATAGTCACACGAGAGGCCAAAGCTCCCAGCGGAGATGATGGGAATGCTCAGAGTCAAGCCAATCTCTTCACTGTGAGAGATACAAGATGGGAAAATTCAAAACTCAATAAGCTGAAAGTCCTGTTTAATGAGAAATCGACTATACTTACTCTACTAGCTGGAAGGTGGCATAAGTGCATGAAGGGCCCAACATGACACATCCAACCTCACCAATGCTCTGCAACAGGAAGTTAAAGATATACAGACAAAAGTTCATCACAAATATGATTAAAAATGTGTCATTCAGAGAGAACAACAGTGTCACATCACTACCAAGGCTCAAGTGTATTAAAAACTGAAGCAAAAATAGATTTATTCTTTTTTACCATCATTGACATTCATTATTCAGAAAAAAACTATTTATTCAAACTGAGGTCATTTAAAAAGCCATCTACAACAGGTAAGATATTAATTGTTCAGTTTTTTATTCAACCCCTCTTTAAAAGCTCTGAACGATTCTGTTAAGTGTTATACTTAATTCTTAGATTTTCATTTTCTGTGGTGAGGAAGCAGATTTTTGATCTGCTGGAAGCCCAGAATACAACATCACGGTAGTTTTGCATTCATGTTTGTTTAAAGGATTTACTTTGGTTTTAATTGTGACTTGACCTTTTGATCCGACAATGGCATCTGATTCAGTGTTCGTAAAAAGACAAAGAAAAACAGTCTGCTGAGAAGAAGGCTGATCATTGACTGTAATCCGTAATAACCATCTGGTCATAAAGCAATAGGAATGCAATGTGCCAGCTGAAAGGTAATAAGAATAAGCTCAGACTACAAATATGGAACATTATGGTCTACAAGTGGGATCCGAAAATAACTCACATCTCATAATAACCTAAATTTGCTGCTAACAAAGGTCACATGCAAACATTTTATAGAGTGGTCTCACAGAAAGAAAAATAGCTTTTGAAGTAATCCCTGAGAGCATTAATTTAAGCTTAATGTGTTAATTTGTGTGTGTTTTATACATTTGAGCCCACTTACGTGTAACATCTTGAGTATGGCCAGGCCTTCGCAGGTGCTGCTCCCACAGCCCTGCCTGTTGTAAACGGTGGTGTTGAGACCTTTGTAGTTCGCCGTCAAGGTAAAGTTCAAGCCTTCATGGGAAAAAAAACGAGAGTCATTGATCTAAAAGGAAAATTACTTTGTGATCTCTTTAACCTATTGAGCTCTCCCTGAAGAAAAAAATCTTTGATCCTATTTTAGGCAAAAGGAAGACACTTTCAGGACATTACAAATTAATTTAAATTGTAAGTCAAAATTTATATGAAGGTAATAATTAGTAACAGTTATATTGTAAACTTGAATAGAACAATAATTTGATCCAGATAGATTCATACAATTATAAACTTGATGAAATAAGAGAACTAAAAACTATGTTAACTATCAGATTTATCTTTGAGTGATAAAAAATCCATTTCCTTCAATCACTTTATGGCTCTTTATGCTCTTTAATGGTAGCAGTCTGTCTCAATGACACAGTTTCTTTGACTTGACCTATAAAATATATACATAAAAAGAAACTCTGACACAGAAAACATTATTTAAGGCCACCAAGGCAATTGCATCTGTAGTAAGTTGGAGCCAAGGAAGCAGACTTGCTCTAAGACTCAAATGAACAAATGGTTTAAATAATATTAATAATAAGCATATGTAGCAGCAAAATACAAGTTAACAGACATTTTGGGAACGATACCAAAATGTCAGGCTGCAGGCGAGTGAATGCTGGAGGACTAAATGGACTGGGACTGATGAGGTAAGTGGTGACAGGTGAGACCAATGATTACCGGGAACAGGCAGTGAACGGGAGGGGCGAGACTGAGGAGCAGAGCAGACTGAGGAAAAGTACTGACAGTAAATGTTACACTGGGGAACAACAGGACACAATGCAGAAAATAACACAATAACAAAAGAAATAAATTCAGAAACAGAAAACAAAAAAACTACCAAAATGCACAGATCCTGACCCTTTTAGCTGAAAACCTGACATACAGTCAATGATCTACTGAATGGTGACGCCTCTCTCAGATCTCAGGTTCTTTAAAGACCAATTAAAAAAAGGTCTGGTGCTTTGAAGCAAAGTATAAACCTTTTGCACAGAACTGCATGTTTCCTGACATAAATAAACCATAAATATAAAAACTGAACGCCAAAACAAGTTCACATCTTGATTATTTTATCCAAAGGCATTGTTTAGATAAGGTGTCAGTAGTGGGGGCAGGCCTGAACCTTCTGGGCTTTTTAAAAATGTGACAACATCAGCCGTGAACCAAACCCACTCACAACAGCGAGCTGTTCCCAGTTAGCTACAGAGAAAGACACGAGGACACGGAGGGGTTCATGTAGGAACATGGAGTACACTCAGCCTAAACAAAAAGTAGATATGAGTAGTTGTCTAAAATGTGACAAAACAGACCAAAGTTACATTAACTTTTTTTTCTCAAACTAGCAAATATAGGATAATTGATTGAACCTTAAAACATACAGGATTAATTTATCAGCTGAGCGAATTTGAAAAGGCTCAGGGCTTATTGTAGCCATATAGCAACCATTCAAAATTTTATAATATAGGACCAATAATTGTCACTGTTGACCTTTAACCTTGGCACCTAAAAGTAGAGTTTGGAGCTCAACTCATAATACGAACAGTTTAACCTCTTCCCAGTCCACTGAGGAAGCATGGTTACTCTTATTCTTTTTGTACTTGTTGTTTGAGTTAAACTAATACTTACTGCTGGGGGAATTAAAGGTAACTTAAATAAAACATCTATTTCTGTATGTAACAAAAGTAGGGTTAAATTTCACTCATGCCTTCCCCCATTTTCAGAATGTTCCTAAAAAACAGCTTGAACCTCCACGACCGTTTAATGTTTAACGCAACCCTAAACATTAGACTGTTTTTGAATAAAACATTTCAAGATCCGACCCTGCTTTGGTGTTTGTATGATATAGATTTATAAATGATTTATTTTTCCGATCTCAGGAGTATTTATTTGCTTTTTCACAGCAGTTGTATGATGAAATCTCAACAGTTTATTGGGATGAACAAAGTCCATTTATCATGTTAATAATGAGCCATCTTAATTTTATTGTTTTGAGTTTAATGGTATCTATGAAGCAGTTTGAACCTTCAATCCTAACTCTCCTCTAGCGCTGATAATGCCAAGATGACGGCTTCAATCCCACCGCTGCCACCATTTTGTCATGGCAGAAATATTAAAATAGACTGGTAGACACAGCTTGTTTTTTTTTATTAATTTATCAAAAATAATAGCTAGCAGAAAATTCAGGGATGAGACCATTCCAAATGTCAGAAGATGTCTGTCTTAGGATACTAAGATAATGTATTTCAGCATCAGTGGAAAGGCCCATTTAATTTGGCATCAGGATGTGATAAGATGTGTACTATACGTCATTGTTTCCCCAACTGTTTAGTTTTCAACCCAAACATTTACAGTGGCTGAGATTTGTGACCCTGTGGCTGTCACTAGTTGAAGTCTAGAAACTTCGCCACTTAGCCAATGAATAAGGCTATAAAGACAACACAAACAGGTCCAACAACTGCTGCAAATATTTTATCCATTATTATCCCTGTGTTATTTCTTGCAACAACTATGCTAAAACATAATGTTAGCAACTGTTTAAAAGTTAAATTTAAATTCTGGAGCTCATCTTAAAATCCCACTCTTGGTGTTTCATGACCCCAACTTTTGGATCTAATCCTCTAGATGACAATTCTGCCAAATTTAGTGAAGATATGTCACTAAATTGTATCTTTACACTGCAGTCCTATACTGATTCTCAAGCTTTATTTGGTTCCTTTTTATGAGTTGAGATTTTATTGGTTTTATTGATCATTTTGATTTCTATAAACCAATTTGTTTGTGTTATTGTGTGCAAGGCTCGGCCCGTCACATTTAGGCCCAGTTCATACCGTTGTTGATGTTTTCCTGCTTGTCCTTTTCAATGGCCAACTCCACAGCTTTCTGCACAAACGGTCGACTCCATTCGTAGGTGTTGTCTTCCAGTAGCACAACATTCATGGTGTACTTACGGTTAGATTTCAAACATTCATCCAGCATTTTGTTGCCAGTCGCCACCATTACCAGCACTCCCAGGAAGAGTAAACTGTGCCAACTGTGCATTCCTGATCCTGGAAATTTTCCTTTATACCTCAGAAATCTGTTTTCTCCCCTTCCTACATGTCAGTAATGTAAAGGTTTAGATAAATAGATGTCAGGAAGCAGTTTTTAGAGTTGTCCTCCAGAACAGATCCCCTCCATTGACGGCAAATGTCCAAAAACAGAAGTGAGCGCAGCTCCCGAGTAACTAAGCAGAAGTTAAATCGTCTCTTGATTTACCATCCAGCATCCAGATATGAGGACAAAACAAGCTTCAATTTAAGATCTTGACCCCAAACACAATACAAAAAGACCCCAAATACAAAAAGAGGATCAAAAGCCAAAAAAGAACTAAACTAAATCTGTCTTCAAGCTCCCTGATCTTTCATCTAAAGGTTACCATCAGTTCTCCTCCACCTTGATACAGACTGCTCTACCTGTCTTCGATGGGTTAATGAACAACTGTCAAGTGACAGCCCGACTCAGAGGGAGGGAAGGACAAAGAAAAACCTCCCACACATCTGAACAGACACCGCACCTAAAGAACCTAATAATAACTTCACTTCTTCCATACCAAAGCCTTAACGGTTTCAAGGTTTATTTTTATGTTGCCTCCAGCTCTGTAATGATGATTAAAACATTGCAAATTTGCAAGATATTAGTTCAAAAACAGCACAAAAGGTCTGGTCATTAGTCACACTTCAATAAAAAAACACATCTGTACATATCATAATATGTATGACTTATATTTTGCCTTTTTCCAACACTGTGATTTGTTCTGGGAACCATTTTTAGGCAGACGCTGAGGAAATCTTGCGTGATGAAAGAGGCAAAGGTCACAAGAGCCTATAAAAGTGAAGGCTTGTGTTGAGCTGATAAATACTGTCGGCTGTAAAAGCAGGGTGGATGTAGCCTGTAAAAGTCTGCTTGTAAACCATTGTAACCACTTTTTGAGAAAGTCTACTTCAATGCAGTCAAACACTAAAATCAAATCAGTTCTTCGGGTACAAAGAGCCATTGAAGTTACTGAGAAGTGCATCAGAATAGTACTTTATGGATTCTATATGCCTGAGGAGAAAGAGGGGGATGTTTACTCCCACACTAATGTTGATACAGCCAGATAATTTCTGTATTATAATTAGGAAAGTTGGCTCAAAATGTCAGCTGCAGACCCCAAAAAATGCAATCATGAAGCAGGTCAGCAAAACAGAAAAAATGACTTGAATAAACAAAAGGTGCTGCAAGGCAGGAAATAAAAAACCTAGGTGTGAACTCACAGGAAGAGAACCAGGCATGAAGTTCAATGATCCAGTAAAGAAACAGGCAAAAACACAGGTCTTAAATACAAACACAGGTAATGGATATAATGGAACAGTTAACCAGGTTTAAAGAAGCAGAATCATAACAGAAGTTAAAAATACACTGAAAGCAAGAAACTACAGAAATTTAAAACAGAGCAAAAACAAACAAACCTACAACAAAGTTTCTAAAAACCTAAAAACCCTGACATTACCCTCCCACTAAGGGACAGCTTCTAACTTCCCAACAAAACTGTCCATCCTGAGCTAGGCAGGTGGACGGGGTCCCCCGGACAGTGTCAGAACCTGTGTCCAAGTCCGAGGGCACGGCAAGGTCCAGACACCGAGGGGGTCTCACTGGACACCTCTTGGTCTTGACTGCCAAAGCACACCCCGGGAAATCTTCCTGATCGTCTGATCGCCTGACGGGATCACCCTACTTTTTACCACATGGGTGGTTCCACTTCACCAGAAGCCAGAAGTGATATAATTGCATCTGCACTGATGCAGCTTCGAATGATTTATGTTTTTGCAGAAAAAATAGCTTATTTCTGTTGCTTCTGACTTGATTCATGAATGTCTGACACAAAAATCAAGACATTACAAGTCTCATGTTAGGAAATATCAGAAACAACATGCAGTAAAGCATAATGGTAACGACACTAAAAAAAAATCATTACCTATTTAATTTGCATTTAAGTAATGCAGTTGTAATTATGCAATATCTCAAAACTCTACTTGAAATTTATGTTTAGAGTAGTCTTGAATTTTAGTTTTTCTTTGCAAACACTCTTTTATCCTCTGAACTTTTGCTCGTGTCGCACTGATAAGAAGAGTAAATCATTATTCAGACATGTTTACGTACGTTTAGTCATTTTAAATGAGCGTGTTTTAGAGGAACACAAATTCACCGGAAAACTCTGTCCTTTCTCCAGAATTTTTTTATCACCTGGGCTGCAATAAACTCCCAAGTAATGCAAAAACATCACACACTTTCAAGCTGCGCTGCACTATCACGCAAAGCAAACAGCAAGCGGACACATTTGGGCTCCTGCTCCTCATTTCCTGCACGTCCTGCGTTTTCCTGTCTTTCTGCCACCTCACGGGGTCGTAAACGTCTTCAGCAAACACTCATATGATGCTGGAATAGCACGGTTGGCTTGAGGGACACATCCACTGACTCCAATTACATTTCCATCTCAAGAGGCTTTCTGTCTATTTCATCATGGCAAAGGAAATAACAAGGTGTTAGGAACGAGGCTTTTTCCTTTATTGTCTCATCCTGGATGGTGAACAGTGGTGATCTGGGGCTGTGCCAGCTGGTCCGAGAAAATTGGCTCTGCAGCACTTTCCCTTCAGAGGCTTTTTTAATGGAGGCTTTAAAACTGAGCTCAACTTGACTATAATTTCAACCCAGGATAAGGTACAAAATATAACAGGCAGGAATGAGACAAATATGGTTACTTTGAAGGAAAATGTGATGAAGGAAAGAAAAAGGAAGGAGTTTAAAATGTTTTGATTTAATTTGCTCACACCTCAAAATTTGTTCCTCCAGTTAAAGAATGTTCCAGGTGATATAAATGACTGATTTATGAAATACTAAAGCATAAAAAAGTTGTATTTTAAACATGATTTTAGAGTACAAGTGCTGGATTTTAAATCATACACATCAAAACAGCAGGAATAATATTAAAAATAGCTCATCAGTATGTATGAGTCTCTGTTTAAGAGGGAAAATGCATCTGAGCACCTGATTCAGAAGCTGTTTCACTGACCCAGGGTGAGCTATTTCTTCAACGCTTCTTTATCAATGAAGCAGATAAAATGTATTGAATAGATTCTGCAGAGGAAAACAAACATGAAATCAATGAAAACGAGTCCAAACAATAGAAGAGACTGAATCAACTCTTTCTACATTCTGTAGAAAGAGGAGGTCACTGATAAACTCTGAACAATAAAAAGGGGCGTCCATATGATAAACTGGAGGCAAATAGATTTAGGATCAGTTATATATAAAGTAAAACTCTTTGCAACATCAGGCCAAATGAGCAACATTCATCAGGAGGTGGATGTACGGAACCAGAGTTAAAATATATTTTAACTCAGAAGGTTTAGGGATCAGATCACAGAGAAGATTTAATATTAGTTATTAGGGTTTGTTTAAGTTTTGAAGCATCATTAATTTTACTGAAAAACAAAACTAATATTATTTTGAGCCAGACTTATCAGAAAAAAGTGTGAAATATCCTGAAAGAGGTCCTGATCTAAAGCAACATCACTTGTAAACACAAAGGGGCAGTAAAGAGCCGTCAACAGGGTGAACAGCTTCTTTCAGATGGGACAGGAACAGATCAAGTCTGTAGTATATATTATATTTATCTTCAGACAAATGTAGCTTAATCGCTGCTTTACAGTACAAACTTACAGTGACCTGAAACATGCTGAGAAACCAACTCAGGGGTTTTAGAGGGTGAAGAAATTTAAAATTTCAAGAAGCATAAAGAAAACAAACCCATTTATTTGACATCCACAGCTTCAGTACAACAAATTAACATTTTATATTAATGGTTGTGTTGACCTAATTACATGTGAGCCCACAAACAAACCTACTATGCATAATAGGAAAGCCATACTTTATAAGACCTTTTTTTCTATAATTATATTAGGTTTTGTGTAATACTACACCCAGATTCCAGGTCCGACTTTATAAGTAAATGAAACTCAGTGTTAAATTTGCATTAATGAAGTAACAATGAAGTTGAGGGGAGCAAAGTTTTCATTTTCTTGTAACAGCTCCAAAAGTTCATAGTGATTTATGCAAACAGTGTTTTATAATCCACTGTTAATTCTGCATTTAATTCCAGAAAAAAAATCCAGCTACAGTGAAAATATTTTAACCTTTCTGTTCTTATTTATTCTATGTCTGTGGTTCCAATAATTATTGACAGTAGTGTGGTTTGATTATGTGGTACACCTGCCTGCCATACAGCTCCTTCTTATGGGTAAAAGTTCGGCAGCGCGTGGCCCCGCCCACTCCGCCCTGACGTCACGCCCTGTCCTCAGGCTGTGAATGGCTTCCTCTGCTCCGCTCAGCAGGCACGTAGCACATGTTGGTGTCTGAGCGGAGCCGAGCCGAGCCCGAACCAAGGCGGGTGGTGTGTGGGTGTGTGTGTGCATGGGGGGAGTGGTTCTTCAGCTCACACAGGAGGAGATAAATCGACTCATTTAAAAAAAACCTCGAAGTCTGCTGCTGCTGCAACAATTAGGATGCGTTTTCACATCATGTAAGCAAGTCGAACCGGACCGGACCTGACGGGACTTTACGCTTCAACAACTCAAACTGGGAGGAAGAAAAATTACCGAGGTGGGAGAGAGAAATGGAGCGATGCAACGGGTTCTCGTCGGACAGAACCGTCCTGTGCCTGTTTGACGTGGACGGAACTCTGACAGCTCCGAGAGCGGTAAGAGTTACTGTTGTTATTGTTGTTTCTTCATCATGACAAGCCTCCTCCTCCTCCTCCTCCTCCTCTGCAGCTCTCCTCCTGCCTCCTCCTCAGAGAGAGAGAGAGCACACCGTGTCCTGTTCTCATCATGTGCTCATTCATATTTTCTGCTCTTTGCTCCCCCCCTTCCAGGAACACCCTGGTGTTTTCTTTACACACAAACCTGCTTTGGCTTGTCCTGAAAGTGTCCCCTGAATCATCCTTTCCTGTCAAACTGTCCCTGCATCGGAGTTAAATGACATGTCCTTACAGTAGCCTCTGAGAAATATGATTCATGGGAGGAAATGCATCATTTTCAGTCCTATTGTTTTTAGTATAATGCAAAAACAGTTGTGTTTTGATTACAACACACTCCCATCCAGTCAGCTCCCTTGTTTGGTGTCTTCCCTGTTTCATACTTTAATTTTCTTCAGAGTTTGTGTGTGTTTTCTCCCTGCCGCCTGCAGAAGATCGAGCCTCATCTGGACGAGTTCTTCCAGACCCTGAGGAGGAAGGTGAAGATCGGCATCGTGGGAGGCTCCGACTACCCCAAGATTGCAGAGCAGCTCGGCGAGGGAGATGATGGTGAGGAAGGCGGGCGGCGGTGCCTCCCTGTCAGCGAAATACCTCGCGAACCGAACCGCTGGATGACTTCCAGTGGAGCCTTTCAGAAAAGTCATCACTGGGGGAGCCAGCCCGAGTCAAAGTGGCTGCCGCAGCCAACTAATGTTTAAAAAGCACAAAAATGGCTGCGACACAGCCAGTTTTACAGATGTTCAGGTAAAATTTGGTGTGGTAGTAGCTGAGACTGATCACAAACATATATTCCAAGCACAGATTGTGCAAGATCTTTGCCAATAACCTTTTGGAGTTTAAACTCTTTGTCTGTTAGCAAAATATCTCGTGAACCACTGGACGTCTTTTGATGAAACTTTCAGGAAATAATCATTAGATGTACATCTACAACCGATTAACTTTTGGAGCAAACCTATTTCAAGATGGCTGCCACAGTAAACTGACTTTACAAAACATACAAATGGCTATAATCCAGTGAATTTTACAGATATTGTGATAACTCTGGTGTGTTTTTTTAGCTGCGAGTCATTCACAACACGTACTCCAAGTTCTATTCATCTCTGCTTAAAACTTTAGCACTAACAGTTGGAGTCAGCCGTGTTCGTCTGTTAGCAAAATATCTCCTGAACCACTGAACAGATTTTAATGAGACGTTCAGGAACTAATCATTGGACGTTCATCTACAACTGATTAACTTTAGCAATCAATTCAATTCAAGATGGCTACCACAGCTAATTGATATTCACCAACATAGAAATGGCTGTAACTCTGTCGGTTTTACAGATTTTGAGCTCAAATTTGATGTGGTAGTAGCTGAGAGTCCTTCACAACACTCCGTGGAGGACATCTCGCGATATCACATGAGGTTATTTTCAAGGTTTGACCCAAACGGTTACAACTCTGTTATTTCTCAGCATAAGATGATCTTAGTCTAAAACTCTGGCATGAAGGGTGGTGGGTGATGTGCATTCAGTCAAGGAGCTCAAAGCCATTAATTTAACATCAATTTAAAATGTTATTAAAATAATACAGCAGTTGGTCTAAAATAAAAGGTTTCCTGCAGAGCGCTACAGTCACAGCTGTCTCAGGATGACTGTTTCATTTCCTTTGAGTCTCCTCATGTGTGCAGTCACACTTTTTTTTTTCTTCTTTTTCCGTCTGCGCCATTACTGACTTCTGATTTTACATGCTTCACTTTTTACACACTCGTGACTGCTGGGTTTGTTGCCACAACACACACCGAGCGTCCCGCAGCTCATAAACCTCCCCGCTCAGTAAATAACACTCGGCTATCTTTAAATACCGCGTCAGACAGTAAATACAGCTGGAATGTGAGGGCTGTGGTTTTATCTATGCGCCAAGTTCACTCTGGGTTAATGTTTTCTTTCTTGATACAAAAAAAAAAGGAAACAGCTGATGTGGTCGTGTAATAAAAGCACCGAGACGTCAGTGGAAAGGTAAACGTTTCTTACACACATTTTGGACCTTTTGCCTCTTTCAGTCCTAAAACATGTATTTTTAATAGCTGTCAGAGCAGCCATCTTAACACTCTTTTGCCATATAGTCATATTAAGGTGGTTTGATCAGGTCTTTACTGGAAGGTCTGTGATTTTACCTCAGAGTTTATATATTGTTCAGTGTTAATAATTCCTTCAGTCGAATACAAAGGAATACTAGTTCTGAATGTTTCACTTTGCCTTTCGTTTTGACTCAGTGGGTGCCACAACCAACCATCGAGTGGTTTCTGCAGCAGATTTGTGTCTGTGCTGCTTCTGAGTCGGATGAATGTGTTTGTTGCTGCTGCTGTTGGGTTTGTCCCATACGTCTGATTTATTTTCTTTGGAGCGTTGGAATAGGTCGGGGTTGGTCTTTGTCACCGATTCTGTTAATAACTTTTATAGAATGAACTTGTAGCTGCGACCAAGGCTCAGACGGAGGGGGGAGCCTTAGATTGCATTGCTGCTTTTTTGCGGATGACGTGGTCCTCATCGAGCTTGGATTCCAGCAGACCCTGGGATGGAGATCAGCACCTTCACGGCAGCTCCGTGTAGGGAATGAGCCATTGCCCCGAGAAGAACGGAGCAGAAGATTAAAAGGTGGACCGGAACGGCGTCTGCACTGATACAGACACTGTACTTGATCTGTTAAGCGAAGAACGAGATGAGCATAAAAAGCGAACCTACCAGTCGATCTACCAGCTCCTCTGAATCAAAAGGCGCCAGTCGAGGCGGTTTAGGCATCTAGTACGGATGCCTTCTGGGCACCTTTCCAGGGAGGTGTTTCAGACATGTCTCACTGGGAGGAGACTTTGGCGCAGACCCAGAACTCCCTGGAGAGAATATATGTCTCATCAGGCCCAGGAACACCTGGGATGAGCTGGAGAGAAGATGGAAGGAGGTCTGAGGATCTCTGCTGAATCTGCTGCAGCACGGGTCACAAGGATGGATGTTCTATGGAAGATGAAATCTCTACATTTGTTGCAAATTTGATCCGTCTATCTCTGATTTGTCACTGGATAAGAGTTTTGTTTTTGTACTATTACCCAATTTCTCCGGACTTTTGGCCTCATAGCTTACTTGTAAAATGTTACTTGAAAAAAATAAATAAATAAATAGAAGTTCTCTGTTTCAGCACTGTCCTTTTTTTCCATTAAATGCAGTTTTTAGATAATTTTCAGGTCATCATATTCTGCAATAATCTGCAAATACAAGGCCACCTGACGTCTAAAAAAAATTAAAATCATTTGATAAACCTTTATTGAATAAATCAACTAAAAATATATTTTCACATCCTTTTTTTCCATTACATTTGTTACCAATTAGAAGACATTTTATTGTAATTTCAACAGTGTCATTTTCTACATATGTCATACAAATGTCATTTTCTACATAGTTTTATTCAGATAGATTGTTAAAGTGATAATCAAAGATTAAAGCGAGTAAAACGATTAGACGGATAAAAACTTGTTGCATAAAGACAGCAGGTGTTAGTTTTGTGAAAGAGTGGCTCTAAATGGAGTTTTACAGGTTTTAGAGAAGCAGATGAAAACTTTAATCTTCTTCTTGTTTGTCTTTTCTTTTTCCAGTAATTCACAAGTTTGATTATGTGTTTGCTGAGAACGGAACGGTTCAGTACAAAGATGGGAAACTCCTCTCAAAACATGTAAGTTAGTGTAAGTTTATGACTTCACTGCACAGAAATCCCACGTGATGAAAGCTGGTAACGCAGGGAATCATGTTGGAAGATGCACTTTCCATTGTTAGGTGCTGTGCTCTCTCTGTTACTACTTGGAAGGACTGGGGTTGTTAAGCAATTTGGAACCACTTTTATTAATTTTAAACTATATTTTGAAAAAAATAAACTATTTTTTTGTTCATGTTCTAAAAAGATTTTGCTTTAATCTTCATTGCAGGCGATACAAAACCAAATCGGGGAGGAGCTGCTGCAGGACCTGATCAACTTCTGTCTCAGCTACATGGGGCTCATCAAGCTGCCAAAGAAAAGGTGAGAAAATACGTCAGCTGTTTGAGTAGCCTGAGTTTGGAGAAACCAAATTTAATTCTGACCAGGTTGACGAGCTAATGGCAAACCTGAATGTTATGCAAATACAGTGAAAATTAGGGGTAGCCAATCCTGGTCCTCGAGGCCCAATATCCTGCACGTTTCACTTGTTTCTCTGCTCCAACACACCTGATTGGAATGAGTGGATGATTATCAGGCTTCTGCAGAACATGAAGAGGTGATTTAACCACTGAATCAGCTTGAATAAAGATGTGCTCTGTGAGTGATGTCACAGCTGGTAAGGTACAAACTCTTGATAACTATTAGACAGAACATCACTTCAAAAAATGACTAGACTATCCCTTTAACTGGTCGAAATCTTTTCACATTCCTAACTTCAAAAAAGATCAGATTTTTTTCTTTAAAACCCCCAGGTAGTGGCATATACACACAGACACACCTTGACATTCGACCTGCCTTCAAGGTTCAAAGGATGTTTTTTTCTCCTCAGCACCAATCTGTCAGAGCAGAAGACTGTCCTCGAGTACTTTCAGGGCAGGAATGAAGCTAAAACTCTGCTTGACACAATAATAGATCTTATGTCAGGACAAAAAAAATCCAGGTTTTGGCCTAATTAGGTCCCTTTAGAATGTGTAATGGTTAACCGGCCACATTCTCAATCCTGCAGGGGGACTTTTATTGAGTTCAGGAACGGAACGATTAATGTTTCCCCCATCGGTCGGAGCTGCACGCCAGAGGAACGAATCGAATTTTCTGAGTTAGATAAGGTAAGCTACCCTACATCAGTGCTTTGTTATTCATTCATGGGTTAAATGGACAAATATATATTTGTTCCTGTTCCTGAAAGTGTCAGGATGACAAAACATTAAAAAAAAAATTAACAAATGTGAGCAGCCTTTTTTTTCTTTCTTTTAGAGAAGGATGCAGTCGAATAGCAGATAAGCTGGAACAAAGCTTGATATCTGTGTGGTTTAACAATGCCAATACTGTGTGGTACGAGCAGCTAACACCGCCTCTTGTTTTTTCTGTTTTTCTGTTTGGAGACGTCGGCAAAGAAAGGCCAAACAATGCCGAGCTGTCCAAACAGTTTAACCAGTTTCTACTGATGCACAGCAGAGACAAGTGGTGCAAAGGAAGTTTTAAATCAGCTGAGGAGGAGCTTAACCATTTGATTACTTTTTGTTTGTGGAGCGAACTGAAGCCACACTACCATTAACGTTGTGCCACTGTGTCAAATTCAGATAAAAATGTAATGAATGTGCAGTGCAGTGCATTCCACGCAGTCACTCGTTAATAAAACCTTTTACACCACCATCATATTTTGCAACACAGAGCTGTTTATATGGAACTCTATTTGCAAGCACTAAGTGCAGCAGCAGCTAGCTGTTGCACTTCCAGCAGGAATATCAGAATATTTCAGCCAACTTGACTCTGTAATGCAAATCAAGAGGGCTTAGTGCGATTAAACCTTTGAGACTGGAGCTGTTTTAAGAAGGCAACAATACTGATCATTTTAACTGATGTAGTTTCTTCATTATATTACAAAAAAACAACAACATTGGGACAAGAGGAAAAAAGTGTATACTCAAGGATTATCTGCCAACTATATTGAGATAATTGGCAACAGGTCTGTAAATCAGCTGTGTAATGAGGAAGAGAGGCTGAGTCCCTCCGGCTGCTCTGTATTAAAACCAGACAGTTTTCTGGTGGAAACCAGAGTGTAACAATTTTTAAAATAACTCTGTAGTGATTTCAGTTCGACACCACACCCATATAGGCAAGTTAATCTTGCACCACCTCTTTAAAACAAACAAACATTTAAACAATGCAAGGTGAACTCTGGTGAAGTTGAACTGTCACGAATCGTCGTGTTTTGGATTTTTCAAGTGACCCTCTTGCTTGTTTTCTGTACTCAGCTCAAAAAGTACGACAAAGGTGGCTCCAAACTGTTGAGAAACTGAAGTCATAAATCCACCATGAACAATAAAAAAAAAGTTTTACTTTCAAACCTTGTGGTTGATCTCAGTTCCTAAACACTTAGTGTTCATTCTGTGGCAATTTAAATTTCACTCTGCATCCAAACGTTCTGAAAAGACTGCATGAAATGAAAATGTGTGCAACTTATTAGAGAAAAAGTCACACAGTACGGTTTGATGGAAACCTTTTTTGTTGTTGAGTATAATGGTATAAATCTCATCAGAGCGTCTTGTTTTACAGAGAGAAAAAATCAGGGAGAAATTTGTTGCGGCTCTGAAAAAGGAATTTGCCGGAAAGGGTCTTCGCTTCACTAAAGGTGAGAGGCTAAACACTCGAAAATCTGAGACCTCATCTGTCCACACAATCTAAGAAAAACCCTGAAGTACCCATGCCTCACCACTAGGTGGCGAGAATGTCCAAATTATCGATATGTCAAAATACGAAGAAAGAACGTTCTTGGCCTGGATAAAGATTCCCAAAAAACAATTGTAGGATATTTATTTTCTTTGGTGTTTAGTTTTATCTCAGTTATTAACCAGTTTAACTCACAATCAAAGTTTAATGTTGACAGGATCAGGATAACGCGAGACGGACAACAAAAAAATCTGTAAAAACGACTCCATTGTTATCGTGGTTTCTAGGGCACAAAGCAATAGTAGGCATGTGCAAAGATAGGCTACTGCATCATCGTGTCTCAAAATCTGCTTTCATCCAGTCTACAAATTGTTTTTAAAGCTCTAAATAGAAAAGAATAATAAAAAAACTTCAGGGCTAAATGAGTCACGAGTTTTGTTACCATCCCTATTAGACTTCGTAACACCTGAGTCAGCTCCTGCTGTTATTTGTTAATGTATTTGATTAGTCAATATCTTTTAGACCCGGTTTACACAGGAACACGTTTTCCAAAATGATCTTTTTATTTTTCATTTCTAAAACTATCTTTGGTAACACGGCACCGTTACTAAAAATGTCTTCCTCTGCACAGAAACACCACAAACCTCTCAAACCGCTGCAGTATTCCTGCCCGGCCTGTATGCGGCGCTACACCTAAAACAGGAAACAAAAAGCACACGCACCGGGTGTGAACTGTACACAGATGCAGACGCCTAAGGCCGTAGGTTAGATTAGAGGCGGGGCTGTGACATCATCCTTTTGTAAAGGTTGTGTTTGTCCGTCTTAAAAGATTTTCACTCTGGAACGTGTTTTTAAAAAATACCCTTTTGGGGCTCCTAAAATGTTGTTTCCACGTGAGCGCAAAGTCAAAGTGATTTGTGATATTCATTAAACCAGTTCGTGTGTGGACATCCCCTTAGTGCCAGGGTTTGTAGTTTTTATTGCAGTTGACATTTTCAAGCTGTACCTTGTGTTCTACTTTGTAAGTGGGTTATGTGCTTTGTTCTGTTCTGTTTGTGCCTTCAACACAAATGAAGCTGCCAACAGGAAAAAGAACCTATGACCTTTGACCTTGGTTTGCATATAGACAGGACTATTAGGGCACACTGGATTATAAGACGCATTGTCATTGAATGGTCCATTTTCAAACTTTTGTCATATTTAAAGTGCACCGGACTATAAGGCGCACCCTCGTGCACCTCCCAATTTTTGTAACTTCATGCAGACCGTGCACCGCGCTCCGTTCAAAATGGAGGATTTCGGTGCTCTAGCGGAGCTGGTTTACCTGTATCAGCATTTCTATGATCCCTCTGTGAGAGATCACAAAGATAATCAAACGGTTCAAAACTCACAGAAGGATGCTGCACCGACGTAAGCGTGAAGTATAAACGCCTCCACCGCTCGCTCATGTCTGCACGCCGTGTGCGACTCTAACTGAGCCTTAATGCTGCGAGCGCTGCAGCTTTGTAGTTAACCAAAGTCGTACTAAAACATCACGACTTCTTACATATATAAACGCTCCGGATTATAAGGCACACTGTCATTTTTTAAGAAAATCGAAAGCTTTTAGGTGCGCCTTGTAGTCTGGAAAATAAATGAATTGTGTTGGTGTATTTTAGTAGCCTTTGAAACCAGGATCGCTACAAGAATTTCCAGGAGCAGTACCTGGATCGAAAGTCCAGCACTCTGAATATTAACCTGTCAGAACATCTTGTTTGTCTCCTCCTCCTCCGGTTGAAAAACACGATCATTAGTATCTCATTTACAGCTCTGCAGCTTGATGACAAACAAGTTTTTCAGCATTTCGCGCCTGTTTGTCGCTGCTTATCAGTGGTTGAAGGAAAATAGCAGCCCTCATCGGTTAAAGATTACACTCGGACCGTTCCTCCTCGCCCTCGTTGCTCTGTGACAGCACGCCAGCAGGAGGCTGATTGAGCCGCTCTGTGTTTGCTTACGTGCTCTGCAGGTCAGGAGCTGATGATGATGATGAGGACGATGACGTGTGAGGGCTTGACAAACAAAACAGGCTGGGTTTTGTTTTCCTCGAAAGTCGGAGTAGGTGTGGTGTGACAGTTTCCCGATGGGCCGATGGTTGAGGAAAGTGCAGAGCTTGCAGATTTGTTTGTTTGCCGTCGTTTAAGAGTTTATCTAAAGAACGCCGAGTAGATCCCTGATAGGACTGATCTCTGCAGGAGGTGTTACATAAACCTCAGCTGATCTGATCTGCCAGGACAGAATGTAAGAGTGTGTTTATGATGCGACACAATTATCAGATGGTTTCCTTTTGAAGGGTTTTCTTTATAAACAACTTCAGCTGCAGAGAAGTTAAAGGGAACGCCGCAAAAGACAGATCGATCATGTTTTTATATATCTCATGAACCACTGAACAGATTTTAATAAACCTTTCAGAAAGTCTTCATCGGATGTAGATCTACAACTGATTAACTTTTGGAGTCAGTCTCACTCAAGATGGCCGCCACAGCAAAGTGATCTTAGCAAACAAAAAAATGATTGTAACTCACTAATTTATACAGATTTTTAGCTGAACTTTGGAGTGGTTGTAGTTGAGACTGATCCCCAACTCATATTTTGAGCGCAGACTGATTGACAAAGATCTGTGTTTGAAACTTTGCCATTAACTATCAGAGTCGACCCTCTCTGTCTGTTAGCAAAATATCTCATAAAGCAGCAATCAGATTTTAATAAAACTTTCAGAAAGTCTTCATCGGATGTACATCTACAACTGATTAACTTTTAAAGTCATTTGAAATCAAGATGGCTACAAAGCGAATCAAGTTTAGCTCACACAAAAATGGCTTTAACGTGGTGAATTGAACAGATATTGAGCTAGAAATTTGTGCGATAGTCGCTGAGAGTCATTCCTTCAGGGAATGCTAGGCCTTTAATGTTTCTCGTGTGTATTTCACACATTGTGCCATTTTCCTTCTTCCTCTCGGTATCTCTTTGTCACGTTGCATCATTTGCCTTGGATGAATAAAGTTTGAAAGGTTGAACTTTACCACCGTTGTGTTGTTAGAAACCTCTTTGTTTATTTTAACTCAGGAGTGGAAAAACACGCTGCGGGATGTTTGTTTACTAAAGTGACTCAGCTGTTCGTGTCGAAGGGTTGAAGGTGACAGAGGGTCGAAGAGGGTGTGTGAGAGAACGGCCTTCTGATTGGCTGGTTGCTGGAGACGACGGGATGAGAGGAATGTAACAAGGAAAGGAAAACTTAAAGGGAACGCTCGCACTTTACCTTACTTTTCCTCCATGTTTGTTTGTCTCATAATCCACTGAATGGATTTCATTGAATCTTTCTAACAGTATTTATTAGAAGCACAACTACAACTAATTAACTTTTGGATTCAGCCAAATTCAGTCCATTCACCACAGCTTATCAACCTTAACTAGCACAACAACTGAGAGTGAGCTAAAGTTTGGTGTGGTAGTAGCTGAGAGTCATCCCCAACACATGCCACATCAACGTGAGATCCTTGTTTAAAACGCTAACATGCAAGGTAGTAGGCATATGCATTCCTTCGAGGAGTCACTGTTTCGTTAGTAAAGAAATGCTCTGTGTGGCTTTTTCCGGTTAAAGCAACAACAAACATGACGGTCGTGTTGGTATTTGTCTCGTTTCAGGCGGTCTCATCAGTTTTGATGTGTTCCCAGAGGGCTGGGACAAGAGTCTGTGCTTAGACCTGCTGGAGAATGAAGGCCTGGACGCCATCTACTTCTTTGGCAACGAGACCTCAGACGTAAGACACTTTTTTCCTTTTTTGGTTTTTAGGTTTTTGTAAACAGAAAGTGTGACGACATGAACAAGTCCTCTTCATACATGGATACAGAACGTTACTGAAGCACCTGGTCTACGTTAAAGGGAGTCTTCCTCTCATACAAAATACATAATACACCATGTTTGTAGTTGTGGGTGTCGGTTCTATAACTTACTAACATCACCAGGAAATATATTTGTGCAGCTGACCAATCAGAACAGACCTATCCTTACTAGGATAGTAAAAATCAGGACAGCTGATCTACAACACAAATAAAGTATTTTTCATTTACCAAAATAATAACATAATTGCTTGACTTAAGTAAATACGTATAATAATAATAATAATAATAATAATAATAATAATAATAATAATAATAATAATAATAATACAATATATTGTGGGCTACAGTGAGCTGCATCTTCATTTTTCTCTTTAGTAATTATTTAAGTATGCACAGACATGTCCGATTATGTGGATTATTTAAAAAGCTGAACACCTCGGCCTCTTATTCAGTCTACTCCTATCAACTCATCACATGCAGATGTTTGCTGAGATGTTTGTTAGAAGTATAAACATAAAGCAGCTGTTCGCTCTGTTTTTGTACCCAGCAGTAAACTCATACAGCTATAAGTGTTTAACCAGTTCAAACTAAGGTGTGGTTAACTCCTAGTTGAGCCTCAGCTCCAAGTGTTTCTTGAACATCTAGTTTTGTTGTTTGTTACTGATAAGCAGATCAAACCACGTGGAGCTGCAGTCCGTGCACTGTCTGGATTATAATTACAGTGCTTCTCTTCGTAGGGCGGAAACGACTATGAAATATTTAACGACCCGCGGACGATTGGTTTCACCGTCTACTCTCCCCAGGACACGGCCAGACTCTGTCGGGAACTTTTCTTTGACTCTTCACCGCACGACTCCTGATGTTCTGATCCAAACTCTTCACCGATAATCGTGTCTGAACTGAATAACAACCAGAACCCTGAGCCTAAACTATTCACCAACTGTTGAAAGGCACCACTACTGATCCGACCGGACTATTAATGTTATTATAAAATATGATCACACAGCAGTGAGGGCGATTTGACAACATCTGATTGGTAAATTGCACATTTTATGTTTGAAGTACTGTTTGACTGCTGTGCTGTAGCATGAAACCTGGAATTAACAACAAAAAAAGGTGAGAGGAAAGTTAATCCTCCAGATAACTTTGAGTATAAAGCAAGATTTTGCACTAATGTAAGCATGATTTTATTCTGATGTTTGTTGTTGTTGTCGTCGCAGCAGGAGGTGAGAGAAATGAATGAGGTTAAGGCCCCAGTTACACATTTTCTGCTGTGTTTACGCCTCCTGTTTAAGTGCAAACTGCATATCTTTGGGGCGATAACAGATTTTTAAAAACGCCTTCAAAGGTGTAAATCATTAATGATTTTATTTTTGTTGCATTTGTGTGCACTGGAAGTTTTTTCAGTAACAGTGATGCAGAGTTTGTGCTGCACATGTCCACTATCACTCCGTGGCCTAGAAACCACAACAACAACGAGGCTGATTTTATTGTTTTGTTTGTTTGTTTATTTTTACATCTGTCTCACTTCTTCCTGATTACACTTGTTAACCTGCACTCATTTTGGGAGAATCATCATCCATATTCAGAATATTCTTTCTCTGTGTTTTAATATGGTGTTAATGTTGGCGTTGTCGCCACCTAGTGGCACGACATGGGTATTTCAGTGCTTCTGTTTGAGTGTAAAACAAAGAAACAAAGTTTTAATTTTTTTTTAAAGAATTTTCCCAAGGAGTGCAGACAGGGCCCAAATATGTGATTGTGTTTGTCTGCCTGTATGAAGATGTGATGTAAATATAGTGAAGATGAGGACTTTAAGGATTTACAGAAGGAAACTTCGGTGTCTGAACTGGATGTACTTGTACCATCTAATCTCTAAAGTGTCAAATTTGTACTCTTACAAAAGTCCTGAAAAACAAAACTTTATTTCTTTTTTTTTCTGCTTGTTGAGACTTTTAACACGTTCAAGGGAAGATTTTGCAGATTTTCAGGGCTCTGAAAGATTCTTGAGCCACTTCTCTTTCTTTATTATTTTTCTTCAAAAGAGTCAGACATACTTGAAATCTTTTTAAATGGTTTGAACACGATTCTTGGTTTTGCAGGATTTCTGGATGCTAAAAAATATCAATGATGACAGTTTGACAAGCGTCAATCAACATTTTTTACACTATTTCCTGTATTTTGTGTAGGTGCAACAAAAAGAAAAAAACTGACTTTTATGACTCCTTGTATAAATAAATATTTGTATAAATAAACAAGTATAAATAATTATTTTTTTAAAAAGTCTGAAAAGTCAAGTTAAAGAACTAAACTGACAATAAGTGAAAAGTAGCCAAAGTCTAAAGAAAAACTTAAAAGTTTTTCTGAAAGTCTGGATAACTATTGAACCACTGAAATCATACTGACATTAAAATGATGGGTAAAAATAACAAGTCTCTTTGTTAAACTGCGTATTAATGATGTTTTACACTTCAAACGTTTTACACTTTGTAGCTTTTATTTTTTGGGGTCAAAAGCTGAAAACTTTAGGAACCACAGTTTTAAAAGATTATACAAAAGTCTGTCTCCTTTAAGAAAAATATATAAAGAAATAGAGTCAGCTTTAGTAAGTTAGGGTCAGAGCATCGAGCCCCCGCCTTCAGCTGCTGCCCGACCCATACGGCTCCTCCTGCAGGTGGTGGGCCCTCAGGAAGGTGAACCCATGTAGCTCACTCTGGCTGAGCCCGTACCGAACCCCATGGGGAGAGACCCGATCACCAGGCTCCTCCATAACCATAAGGTAGCCGTTCTGGGCTCTCCCTTAGAGATAAGAGTGAGAAGTTCAATTATCTGGAAAGGACTCGTAGAGCCACTGCTCCTCCACATCGAGAGGAGCCAGTTGAGGTGGTTCAGGCATCTGGTAAGGATGCTCCCTAGACTCCTCCTTAGGGAGGTGTTCCAGGCATGTCCAACTGGGAGGAGACCCCGGGGAAGACCCAGGATGCACTGGAGAGACTTTGTCTCACAGCTTGCCTGGGAAAACCTTAGAATCCTCCTGGAAGAGCTGGAAGAGCTGTGGAGAGAGATGTCTGGACCTCCCTGTTCTGCTCCCTCGATCTGACTCTGGAACAAGCAGGTAGATAATAATGGATGGATATAAAGAAAATAAGGAACCGCTCAAGACTTTTCCACAGCACTGCACATCTGAAATTATTCTCCAACCAGTAAATTAAGCTACTGTGACCGGGTCACAATATAAATGTCTAATACAACAATTATGTCATGTAAAATATGTAACAAAAAATAGTCTTTATCATGGCTTGCATGCTGTAAACTTGGCAAATAACTATTGATTTCTGCTTAAAGTCTGTAAAGCAGTAAAAACAAAAATGTATTCAGTTTAATTCATCACAAATATTGTAACAAATCATCAAGTCAAACCAGAAAGGTAAAAACTTTAGTTTATGTATGTTAGTTTGTTGTTTTTCTGTTGCAGTGAATGTTCTGCTCTCCATTTTATGAATTTTAGTTGATAAAATCCTCTTTTCTTCATCATCGTTGTGACTTGATGATACGAACAGCTTTTTGCTCTTTTTTTTTTTTTTTTGGTTAAACCAATGTCTATCTTGTTTTTCCGCATTCAGCCACTAGAGGGCGTTTCCCCTTCAGACCTACAATATATGTTTCCAAAGTTTGCTCACAATTAAAACTTTTCAGGATGTTACCTCATTTATTCACCCTTCATATAAAGCTTAGCATTTTCTCATATTTATAGGCAGTGTTTTATTTATTTACCTGTTTAGTTTTTTTTGGTTTCCTGTAAAAGTTTTTGTTCCAAACCATCCAGAGTGAGTCTATAAGACTGATTAACTATGACAGTAAACAAAACGGGTGATAAAAGAAGGCACCAAACATATTCTGTTTGTTGTTGATTCACAAACATGTGTGAGACAGCTTCTGTAAATCAGATTTTACTACTTTTTATGTCCGATTTTGATTTTTTCACTTAGTTTAGAAGTATTAACTATACTGAACCAACAATATCAATACATAACATAATAGTTAGTAAAATTGATTCTGTGTTGACATGGAAGCCAAGATTTGGAGCAAAGAACCTGGTAAAGTAACATTTACTCACTTTGCTTTAGTTTGGTTTTTAGTCATGGATAAATCATGTTCACAGTTGTAGTTTAGACTTGATGAAAACAGGAAAGTTTAGCACTTTTCTGTATGCAGATCTGAAACAGTTCTACACGATCTCTATAGACCCTGCTTGTACAGTATTTGAATATTTAACTCATACACCAGCATGACATTCATTAGGTTAATGGACCTTCGTTTTCTGTTTCACATGCTGCCCTTCACAATGTTCAGTCTGGTTCTGGAACCACAAACAATGACTAACAAAGCAAATAAAAGACATTTTTTGTCTATCTTAGTTCAAATACTTTATTTGTACATGCCAAAGATGCCTAATTTAGTCACCTTAAATTCTATTCACAAGATGCAGATTTTCATGAACTTGTTTTAAAGCTGTTTTCTTTTGATTTAAGGACATTGGGGGAAGAATGGGGATCGTCCAAGGGCCACTTTTGGCCCTCGGGCCGTATGTTGCCAACATGTTTTAGAACCAGACTAGCTGCTCAGTTTTGAGCTCCTAAAATCTGCTGCATCTACATAAAAGTAAGAAAGATAAGCATAAATGTGCCAAAATTAAACTTATGTGTTGCGTATTACCACGTATGAATATAATGTGTGTATATTGTGTATTATTTCAGCTAGAAATACTGTTTGACACCTTGATCCTTTTCTTGCTGTCTGTAATGTTTAACGACAGTCCAGTTTAAGTAGCAGGTTGGGGATGACGCAATCTGTTTGGACGGATTAAGAAGCAAACTTGTAGCACGATTCTCTCTTCTTCCGTCATCTAAAGAAGCACACTTTCAGTCAAACTCATGAATCATACTTTAATGCTTTTTTTAACTCAGTTTATGTGACAGTGAGGATCAACAGAGTGACTCGCCCTCAGATATTCACACAGAAGCACCTTTTCAGGCAGTGAAACCGACAGATATGATGGGTACAGACTGTGGATTAGTTAGTGGAATAGAAGATGACGTACAGAGCAGTGTTTAATCTGAACATGTACACCCAGTGAGACAGTGACAACAAGCCTTCTTCAGGTCATTTTCTCCCAGTTTTAACTGTGTAGGCTTGTGTATGTGAACTTAAGTGCTGTACTTTTTACTGTACTAAACAAAACGTAAATCCTGTAATACAGACACACATATGAACTAAAACAAAAAAACTAGCAAGATAATAAAATAAATGGTTTGCCTTTTATGCAGAGTATTTGCTGTAGTTTTCTGCTTGAAGTTTTGAAATCCCAGCGGCTGGTTTGACTCTTTTATATAAAGAAGGGAAAGTCTTATGACAGAGCACATTTTTAAAGTTTGCAGTGTTTTCCAGTCCAAACTGCTCTACGTTTCTTTTCATTTTCACAACAAACCCTCCTGCATTTGGCAGATCGTGTTTTGAAAATGATCTGAAACCAAAAGGAGGTCACGAGAGTTTCAGTACTTGTGGTCTCCGCTGTGTTTGTCCTTGCGATCGTGTTGTTTCACGTACGTCCGCTGTGGTCTGAGTTCAGCGTCTGTACTCGTCTTTCCAACGTCTACATTTCACTTAACAACAGCGCGGATTACAATAAGTCATCTGACCAACTTTCAGCCAGCATGTGATCTTAGAAACTTTAAAAAGATAAAAATAAAAAGTACAGAAAACAGTTGAGTTACGACCACTAAAAAGGGAACTAAATTCAGCTGCAGTCTTCAAACCTGTGCTATGATCAAGTGCAAAGTTTAATTTGAATTCTGCCTAATGTATGGTCCCAGATCCAGTTACGTTACAAACAGAAATAAAACAAATGTGATATTTTTATGTCTCCTCCGGAAAGTTTTCAAAAGGGTGAACAGTAATAATCTTGGGGTGGCACACCAAAACCAAAAACAGTAACATAATTTCAGGTGTTTTAATATGTTGTTATCTATCTGAAAAATACTATAATGTGAGAGGAAGTGACTTCTGATATAGGCCCACCTAATTTTTTATTTTTTAGGTTTATTCCTAACCGAGAACAGCACGGTAACTACTCAACTCACTGAAACTGAAGCTTATCCTCTCCTCTTTTGAATTCAGATTTATAATTGAAACTAGCCGTCCCTGAAAGAATGCATATCACCCTCCGCCTCGCGATCTGTTCTTGTTCTCAGCTGCTACCACACCTAAATTTGGCTCAGGACCTGTGAAAGTGACTGAGTTACAGCCATGTTTGTGTTGGCTAAGGTCGCTTAGCTGCGATTAGCTGGATCATGAGGTGTTTTGCTAACAGACAGATTATGCCTGTAAGACTGCCTGGCTAGGGGGGCCGGTGTGGGGGCCAGCAAATTTATAGGAGGTGGGTCATTGCCCCCCTTGGAAACCTCCTTGGTAGCACCCCTGGTCAAATGCAAAGCAGGTTTGAACAGAACTGATCATCTCTGTTGGCGTGTAACAGTCAACTCTAATGACTACTTAATTTGTACCTCTCAGTAACTCTGAGTACTTTACTGTGCAGATTTTTTTAAAAGTCCAAAATAAACTGTTTAAGCAGAGTGAAGACGGTAATGAGTCCCAGAGCAGGTGTGCCACCCTGAGCGCCTCGGAGCTCAGATCCTATGAGCTGATGATCTGTCCGGACCAGGTCTCGTGTTTCGTCCCGGGCTTGAGGTGTATGATCTTCACCTCCACAGCTTGCACCTTAATGTTCTTAGGAGGGACCCGGCACACTTTGTACGTGACCTCGTCTCCCTCGGCTGGGACGTACTCCCCCTCGATGCTGAAACGCAGAAACATGGGAGAAATGAAGTCTGTGTTGTTTCACACTGCCTTGATTTAAAGATACAGAGGAACAAAGATGTTATATTTCTATTAACTTTACACAAGTGTGTGTGTGTGTTCATGCGTCTGTCTGTTATCAAAATATCTCATGAACCACTGGTTGAAATTTAAGGAACCTCTCAGAGAGCAATCATCGTCTGTACATCTACATCTGATTACATGTTGGAGTGAGCCCAATTCAAGATGGCTGCTAACATTTAACCTTATCCAACTAACCTTAAAAAAAACACAAAAATGGCTATAACTCAGTCAGTTTTACAGCTGTTAACCTAAAATTTGGTGTGGTAGTAGCTGAGCCTGATCTCCAACACATATTTTGCCCACTAACAGATCGTACAACATTTTTGTTTAAAATTACACCACTAACTATTTGGATTTAATAGTGTCTGTCTGTTAGCAACGTATCTCATGAACCACCAGATGGATTTTAATCAAACTTTCAAGAAACAATCATTGGATGTGCGCCTACAACTGATAAACCTTTGGGGCCAACTCAATTCAAGATGGCTGCCACAGCCAACTGACTGTAGAAAATACAAAAGTGGCAATAACTGAGTCAGTTTTACAAGTACTGAGCTAGAACTTGATGTGATGGTAGCTAAGAGTCATTCACAGCATATTCAGACTATATTCAGACACTGAATGATTTCACACTTAAGACTATTAAGAAGGTTTGACCAAACAGCTACTTTCTCAACATACAGTAAGATGTTTCTTAGTTGATTAGCTGGCATGAAAGGCAGTGAGCAATGCTTTGTATGCTAATGCATTTGCTAGTGAATTGGCAGATTTGTGGCATTAACAAAAAGGTAGAACAAAAGCAGCACCGTGAAGCTCTTTATCATCCAGTGAGTTGACACTGCAGCTGCGCAGCCTTTTTTTGCTCTGCTCTGTGTAATTTCAGCCAACGAAGCGCATTTGTTTGCCACTTTCACCGCTGCCCGTGCCACTTACTCTGAAATGTGAACAAAGATGTCCTCTCCACCGTGGGAGGGTTGGATGAAACCATGGCCTTGTGATCTGGAGAAGTTCTTACACACGCCTTTAAAAACTGGACCCGAGTGAGCCCGAACCGTCCTGCAGACAAAACGGAGACGAGAAATAACCAGTTTACACAACCCACTTATAATCAAAAACAGGTGGAATTATATGTAGTTTTCTTTTATATAGATACATTTAGTGGGACTGAGGGAGTATAAGTTAGAAAGCAGAGGTCTTGAAAATGAACTTGAGGTCCTCTAAAAAACAACCTGACACTAATCATCACAAAAACACAGAAACTCTGAACTACAGGAAGCACACTGCAGACTCAGCTCCACCTTATACTCACTAGCCTTAACAGTCCTGCACCAAGTTACTTTTTCAAACGTTTGTACCTTTACGCTCAACCAGAACACCGAGGTCTGTAAATCAGTTGCTTTCAGACATTCCCAGATCCAGGCTAAAAAAAAACACAGATCTTAATGATGGACCTTAATCTTTGGAATGGCCTGCCTTTGAAAAATAGAGCTGCTCAAACCATTAGTTGCTAAACATTTGCTGCGGTAGTATCATCCCAACCCGCACTTCAAGACAAGATCTTGCATGAGATCAAACGTAAAGTTATTTTCAAGGTTTGACCAAAACAGCTAAACCTTCATTATTTTTCTACATGAGATCTTAGCCTAAAACATGAGAGGCAGCGGGCGATATGCATTCCTTTCAGAAATGCTAGATCTTCAGTTTTAATTCTGTTTTCTTTGTTTTATTATTTTCATATTTAGTGGTAATTTAGTCACTGTTGGACTTATATTTCAGACCTCGTACAGCTGGCGGGTCAACCCAGCGTCCCTTCATAGGCCCATTCCTGTTTCAGGTTCATTTTCACTGCAGAGGAGCAGAAAAAGCTCAAGAAAGCTGTGTCCATCCGGTGCTCTGTCTTTAATCCTCGTTTGCCGGTGTAATCCAGGAGAGACATTAAAGTCCAGGATGTCCTTGCATTCAGTCAAACAATGCTGAATTATGTACAGAATGTTCTTGAACTACCGTTGTTGGCGAGTCGCTCTCATACTTTTTCTATCCCAGGAGTAGACATCAAGGGAAAAGTACTAACTTGACAGTCGTCAACAAGAGTTGTGCAAAAGAAAAAAAAAATCACATTTTTTAAGTTTTTGGAACTCATTGCTTGTCTAAGACAACTCCTGATCTGCCAACACCACTGCTGAAGGTTAAAACAATAAAAGCTGTATTATTATACGTTAGAGGATCCTGACCTCTGATTTCTTTTTGATAGTCTTATCTAACAGAGAATTACCTGAACACTTTATCTGCAAAGTTATTACAATTTTTCAACAAAAAGCTACAGATTCCTAAAAGAAAAACTATAATTAGCAGGATATAAATAAATCCACTAATTACCAGTTAATGTTGTTTCCCTAAACTTTATTGAATTAAATATTTCGTAAAAACGCTACAATTTGCAGCCATTGCCATTTCTTTTGACAAAGAAAGTGCATTTTGTGAATAATTAAGTGAAGCACAATTATCCCAGAGCTGTACTCTGAGTAGACGACAACATTTCATCTCTCTCTAACGTTTCATACTCACGCCGAGTAGGTTCGGGTCCGTTTGGTCGGCAGCGGGCTCGGCAGGTCCCGTGGAAGTGGGGGCTCCCGCCCTTCCTCCCACAGCCGGCTCCCCTCCCTCGGGAAGGGGAAGGAGAGGGTGAGAGGGGCGCTGGGGGAGCGCAGCGGGGTTCCGGAGGGCGACGTGAGGCTGGGGTCCGCCATGTCAAACGATTAGGAAGATGAAGGGCTGAGGAGGAGGAGGAGGCGGATGCCGCAGCTGCCCCTCAGGTGGCCGATGTTCTGCTGTCTGTCCTCCGCTCCGTCTGTGAGTCCACACTGTGGACACTCAGCCGGTATCCAGGCCAGCGCCGTCAGTTCAAGTCTGTCAAGAAGACTTGCTGCGAGGAGAAAGAGACCACAAAGACAGAACAAAGGCACATCAAGGAGCTGTCGACCTGAAGACAGAGGGATGAGAGGGAGGCGAGAAATCCACAAATAAATAAGAGAATAAAGAAGTAAACATGTCTTTAACCCTATTTTAAGACACAGTCAACTCCTATCAGTCCATGTGCCGCAATTGTTTTCAGCAAGTAAATGTCCGTAAAGCTAAAAGGTGCAACAAATCAGTGTTGATGAACCATAACATTATAACCACTGACAGGTAGAGGAAGTAACTCTGCTCATATGGTTAGAATGCAATGTTTTATTAAAGAAAATGTTCTTCTGGCTTCTACATGTACGCTACTCATTTCAATGTTTTTGCAAACCAAAAACACCCCGACATGCCAACGAAATCCTCAGTTTGGCAGCACTTTTTACAGCAGTGAAACAAAAACTACCTAAAGTGACAGTTCAGATCATTTGAAGTGGGGTTCTGTGGAAAAGCTACAATCACTTATTATCTTACCTGCTGTAGATAGCTCTTTGAACAGCCTCGGTTTGGAGCAACAGAGTTTAATCCCGATTCGATTGACGAGTTAATGGCGAGTCCAGGATGCAGGACATTTTACTTTGAAAAAAAATGACCTCTTGCGTACATGCCTCCTTCCTGCACTTGGCTCAGTTGCAGTTATGTTTCATGTACAGCAAACCTGCAAGCTAACCTTAGCAAAAGTGAATAAAAACAGGAACTTATTTTCCCCCAAAAGTCTGTGGGAAAGTTGTCTTTTATGAACCTGATCCAAAAGGTTGGGAGTGCCGTTTTAGACCATTGTCGGTTATACATTACATTGTTATTCTGGGAGAAATATTAGGATATTTTTGCTGGAAGTGACCCAAGGGTTTATAAGATTGTGTTTTCATGTACCACAATGTTTTTTTTTCTGGATTGGAGTTGTTTTAAGACAACATATTGGTTTTAAGACCCGCTCGGACTAGCTGTTCACTCATCAGCCAGGTCAGAATTAGACTCTGTTTCTCTAAATATAAGTAATTGAAAATTATCTGCAACAGATAAGATAATAATTGTTCGTAACCTTTCCACAGAACCTGACTTCAAATAGGTCTGACTTATTGCTTTACGGTAGTGGTCTTCAATCCTGGTCCTAGAGAGCCACTATCCTGCATGTTTTACTTGTTTCTCTGCTCCAACACACCTGATTTCGATCAATGGGTGATTAACAGGCTTCTGCAGAACATGAAGAGGTGATTTAACCACTGAATCAGGTGTATTGAAGCAGGGAAACAGGTAAAACATGCAGGATAGTGGCCCTCAAGGACCAGGATTGGAGACCCCTGCTTTACAGTAAACAAACACAACAAGGAATCTGAAGCAATTGACCTGCCGCCAAAGTCAACAAACACCAATCTGATGGGCTTCTGTGGGAAGCAACACAGATCCACCAAAGCCCCCACACCACAGTCCACTGGGTGAAAACGCTCCACAGCTGAAGGCCGTGTTACCAGCTGCTCTGGATCCTACTACCTCCGGGCTTCCTCTAACAATAGGTCAGAATGATTTCACAGATCAGTATGTTTTCATTAGGCCTGTTTTCAAACCGTCTATGCTCCGGGTGAGATAGGCAGACCATTACATCACTGGAGTTATTTACAGACATTTTAGACGGGTGGAAAGAAAGAAAAACAAGCAGCTCCTGAGAAAAGAACTTGCTGACTTGTGTGTAACCTGGGTTTGAGGCGTGGAAGGTGGTGTAAATGTATGCCTGTTCACAGTTCATATATTAGATATATAGATCTATTTGTTTTAATTTATCCTCACCCTTTCAAGCTCCACCTTTTTGCCTAACAGGCTACATCTAATGCCCTAAAACTCCAGGAACTTCTCATCTGTCTTATTGACCTACATTCACACCCTTCAGTGTGTTATTTTGTTTACAAGACACGGAGACTGTAATGCGCATTAAAGTCCTACTGCGACTGGATCAGGTCCATCCATCACATGCTGCTTGGTTTCAGTTCCTGTGTGCGAACCGAGCCCCTCCCAGCCCCGGTGTTGTTGTTTGTCTCCTTCAGGCAGGAAGTGACTGATCTCTGGTCAGTTTAACCGACGGGATTCAGACCGTGAACGCACCATCATTACCAGCTTTGGAGGATAAACGACATCTTCTATAATAAGAGGGTGTGTTTGTGTCTTTTTAACTGTGGGAGTGTGTTTGTGTGTGTGGGGTGATGCAGGTGGACGGCGTGACGTCACAGCCGCTGCAGAGTGGCGCGTTGGTGACGTCAGCGACCTGCTCCCGTTTCAGCAGAAAGAGCGTGACGATAAAACCCGCAGAGATTACAAAGCTCGTCGTGATTTGGATCATCTGGGATCTAACACGTCCAGAAATCAGTCTGTAGACATAAAATAGGCGTGGCTTGTATATCTAGTTTAATGTGTCTCTAATAGTCCGAGGCAGGGACAGTCCTCAATGTCCCATCTGTATGAAAAGACATGATTAATGGTAATATAATCTGTGCTGAGTGATAAAAAAAAATAAATAAAAATCCTCATTGTGTTTAGGTTTATTCTTCCAAAAAGCTACTGGGTAAAATTAGCTTCCTTTACTTTCTTTCTTTGTGTTTATTTCCGCAATTAGGAGGGAGGAAAGAACCACTATAATCACAATAGTTTCTCTTTAGAAAAAAAATAAAATGTGTGAAAAGCTGAAAAATAAAAAACCTCTCAGCGCGACGAGACAACAGAAACTGGGACAAAGGCAGAGGTGAGAGGTCGGTCGGTTGTTTTAAAAATAAAAATAAAAGCAAAACAACAAATCAGCTGCTGCTGCACATAAATAAACCCTTCATATTCTCAGGCAGGCACACACACCATTGTCCCGATCTTAAGAGGAAAAACAAAGCGACGCGCACACACACACACACACACACCCTGCATCAACATGCACATATCTAGTAACATTACTTACAGCTGTGGTGGGCGCAGAGGACGGTCACTTTGTGCCAGGGTATATGTGTAAGAGTGTGTGTGTGTGTGTGTGTGTGTGTGTGTGAGAGAGTGTGTGTGTCGGGTTATATAAGGCGCAGCTGTAGAAATAAAGTGGAGTAAATCCGCGCAGGAAGCCTGAGGACGGGCTGACGCTGCCGAGTCTGCGCAGCTGCCGGAGATTCCGATGGCGTGATGTGACTGCGTGAAAGTCACTCCGCTCACCCCTTCACATGAGTCTGAGGACAGAGAGGGCTCTGTGGGGGAGGATGGGGGAGGATGGCTCAGGGGGGGTCGGTTTTACACAGATATGCTGAAAACTGTCCGTCTGGGGAAGCGACACCTGGAGGATCATCTCTGCTGGGGGCGCTGTGGACAACAAGCATGTTGGGGGTTTATTTGTTTTGGTAAACAACAGCTGATTGTTTCCCTCTTTTGGATTTTTTTTCACACATTTTTTTGCGATCTATGTCTGCCTAAGCCTTACTTTATGTTGTTTTAGCCAATCATATATATGAAAGTTCAGTGCTGTGAATTTTGGTTTCTGTAGCTTTTATGCTTTTCAAAAAATTGAACTCCATTTACAAATATTTCCCCCACAGAAATACGCTGAGAGCTGTTCAGTTCCTTCAAACACATTGTTCTCTTCGTGACTTGCTTCAGCATTGCTCTGTTTTGTTTTACAGTGGCCTACAGAATGACACATGAAGGATGCAAACTCCAAAACATACAAACACACACACATTTTTTTTTTATTATTGCAATGATCCTACTGATGTTTTTATGATGTAAAGCACTTTGAATGCCTTGCTGCTGAAATGTGCTACAAAAATACATTTTTACAAATACAAAATGCAACAGAATATTGCTGCAATCACAGAACAAAGACAGAAGCAAAAATTAAGAGTTATTTTTCTCAATATCTTCCATGTCTTGAGCCCAGGTGATGAAAACTTAATGTTGAATTGTTTCATCAGGTGGGTGTGTCTTATTAGTCCAGTCTAATGGAATAATTCCACATTAACTCTTAGTCAGAAGATTGTTTTTAGTGTTTTTAGTACTTGCAGCATTTTTCTTTTGCATTTGTCTTGTTGGTTGTATGTTTTTGCTTCTGTCTATTTTCTGTTGCATTAGTTTTATGTGTCTATTTTGGAGTTTACATCATTCATGTGTTTGCTCTGCATTTAGCCGTTTGCACCTGTCGGCCACTGTAGTTTTTGTCTTCTTATGCTACTTTCAGTTTTAGCTACTGTTCTGCCACTTTCATCTTTCAGCTACCTTATTGCTTCTTTTGGCTTTTAGCTGGTATTCTGCCTCTTATCAGTCCTTCAGCAATCGCTCTGTATTTTCTGTAAAAATGCAGTTTCTCTGGTTGTGCTTCAGCTCTCCTCAGGCCAACATGTTGCTGTGAAAGCTTTTTTCCCAGTGGCCACTAACTGCCACATTAATTATAATCACATTGCTGCCAATTTTCCTCATTTATTTACTTGTCACTCTGTGGCTATTTGCAAGCACAGCCTACATAGTGGCTGCAGCTGCAGCTTGCTGTAGCACTTCCTGTGCAGCTTGGGGTCAGTTCTTGCAGGAATTTCACGTTTCTGCCAGAATAACCAGGTAATGCGAAAGTGACGGCAGTGTAAAAACAGCGTTTGTAGGAACTGCAGTAACATTTTAAAACTTGTAGATGTTTTAAGGCGGCAGAATCTACTTTGTAAATCCACTGGAACCGTGCTAACATGTTAAAAATGGCTGCCCAGGCAAACCCACTTTGTCTTCAACATGTCACAGCATTTAATGCTTTTCTACAGGCTCTACATTATTTATCTGCCTAAATAGTTGAAACATTTACATATCTGTAAATAAGCCTACAAATCATTGCCCTATTAATGAAGCAAGGGCTCATGGGAGTTTTAAATTAATACTTTTCTAATTTTAAATATCACCTAGCTGTGCTGCGATGCTAATGCTAGTTGTACATAAACAGGAAGTCGAAGTTCGGCTTATGTTGTTGTTTTTATTCATTTATATTTTAGAACAGTGCTATCACTTACAATGTTTTTATTAGCATCCGGTCTTAAAATAGCACAATGTTTTTATCTGCTGTGGAGTTGCAACCACCTTCGTTCGCCACAAGGGGTGCTGCAGCACCGGCAGCACATATTTGTTCACAGCAGCCTGTAATTTGGCTAGACCATCAACATACCATTAAGTTTCCAGATGAAACCTTTCTTTTTAACTTCACAATAAACAAGTGAGGGTGAGTCTTTCACAACCCAACAGCATCTGATAAAAAAAGAAAAGAAATCTGTAATTTACTGACTGTCGTTTTTCCATCAAACTGTAGGGTTTAAAAGCCTGGTGGCTCATCTCTTCTCATTTGCTTGCTGTAATAACAGGAAATAAATTAATACACACTCTCCGATGAAACAACATTTTACTGCAACTTGAGGAAAAAAAAACAACCCAACTATCATCCAAACACAGGCTGATAAATAAACTTTATGCTGACAAGAATCTTGGGTAAAGCAACAAATCTTACAAATACAGCACGTCTCCTAAATAGAAGACTATTGTTGTAATGTTGCTGTTATTTAAATACTCTTACTTGACAAATGATGCAGTTTTTAACTGTTTTGAAGAAAAAAAAACCCAAAGACAGTAAGCCATGGGACTGAAATAACAATGTTGCCATAAATGAAATAATTATTGACCTAATTACTTTCTGGAAACTCTCATCTTACACTTATCAAAACAACATCATTGTCTGGTTATTAAACAATATAAAAGTAAATTATGCTTCCAAGCTGGTGTATTTTGGGTTCATGTTTCAGTCACAGTCAGTCTCTTCTACATCTGACCGTAACTTGGATCAAACTGCAGCTCAACTTCCTGTCAGGACTTCAACCTCAGTCCTCTGCAGACTGTCCCTCATGTCTCAACTCCAGAGGTCCATCGGTTTACAGACGCAACAAAACAATCTCTTCCTCCTCTGTTTTGCTAACTGTTCCACCACGACAGCAGCCCCAGTCCCGGCTCACAGATGGTCCCCTGAAACAAACAAAAATAAAGCCAAGTCAGGATCAGGCCGATTTCTGCAACAAGCTGAAAGCTTTACATGAAACTGTACCAAAAAGTTGGGAGAGTGTGTAAAATGTAAATAATAACTGAACGCAAATCTCATAAATCCATATTTTACTCACAACAGAGAACATATCAAACGTTTAAGCTAAGAAATTGCATACATTTTAGAAAAAATAGGGTAATTTTGAATTTGGTGGAGCAAAGCGTCTATAAAAAGTTGGGACAGAGTCACCAAAACATTAAAAATAAAAATGCATTTGGATGATCCTTACAATCAGAGTGTATGGCGCCTCCTTTTTAACCCCGCTCTCCTCTGCCTGCGGTGCCGCCGACTGCCCCGGTTGTGCCGGTGCGTCAGAAGCGGGGGCGGTCGGGCCCGTCGGCGACGTGTCCATGAAGACCTCATCTGCCACCCGAAAGCGGATCTCCTCGCCTTGGTCCATGTAGAGGTCGTGTGCCCCCTCGTCCGTCTCGTACTCCCAGACCCACACTTGCTCTGCCTCGTCACTGCGGCTGCAGCTAAGGAAGGCTCGCCTTCAACCACCTTCGACTCCAGATCCAAAACATAATCCAAAGACAAACCCACTGTGCTTTATCTGTAAGGTCAGGATACAACTTTGCAGGCTGCTGAAGAGACTCCGGAGGGATGAGGATGTCGTCAAAGAAGCCCATCGTCACTGTGAAGCAGAGTTGTTGTCAAACTTCCAAATAGCTGCATGAATCAGGCATACAGTGTTTTTAACAATTATTATTCCCCGCTGCTATGAAAGGCAAAGAATTATATAACTACTTGTATGTGTTTCTCTGCCTGTTAGCAAAATGTATCATAACTACTGGATGAATTTTAATGAAACTCAGAAAATAATCATTGGATTTACATCTACAGCGAAGTGATCTCAGCAAACACAAAAGTGGATATAACTCAGTCAGTTTGACAAATACTGAGCTAAACATAGCTGTGGTAGTAGCTGAGAGACATCCTCAACACATACTGGTAATAAATCATAAAAGATCCATCCAAAAATGTTACTTCATGCATCGTATATTTTAATTTAAGACTGCTAAACAAGGCATTTGTGGTCATTTCACCTTGAGAAATTTAAAGACAGTATTATGATAAAGGATAAATACAGGTGCTGGTCATAAAATTAGAATATTATGAAAAAGTAGATTGATTTCAGTAATTCCGTTTAAAAAGTGAAACTTGTATATTATATTCATACATTACATACAAACTCATATATTTCAAATGTTTATTTCGTTTAATTTTGATGATTACAAATGACAACAAATGAAAATCTCAAATTCATCATATCAGAAAATTAGAATCTTGT
>NC_051441.1:16473631-16497726 GCF_001649575.2 Kryptolebias marmoratus | reverse complement strand
CATCAAAATTAAACGAAATAAACATTTGAAATATATGAGTTTGTATGTAATGTATGAATATAATATACAAGTTTCACTTTTTAAATGGAATTACTGAAATCAATCTACTTTTTCATGATATTCTAATTTTATGACCAGCACCTGTATACTCTATCAAAGGCTTGAATAACTGTGTTGCTGCACTGAATCCACATTTATATTGTATATCTGACAGAGGAAGCTAAACGTTACCGTGAACTCCTTCCTGACTGCAGTACTTGATCTTGCCGATGAGGATCTCATCGAGGAACGGGTGGAAGACAACGTACCTGAACTGAACTGACATTAAAAAGACCAAAGGATAAAAGGATAAAGTAAATCTGTCAACAAGGTAAACCAACTAACTTGATGCATGAATAACTATGATAATAAATTGTTTCGTCTTTTTTATCCGTGTTGTACCTTTAGTGTGTGAGGCTCCATCTCCTGGGAAAATGTAGGAGTCTTCCAGTTTGGTGATATCATACAGGCAGATGCAGAGGCCCACGTTAAAAACCACCTGAGGTGCAGAGAGCAGGATTATCTGCAATTCTACACAAATATACCATACATCTCATCGTTTTAAGACACAGAACAAAGCAGGTAAAGATGTGGCTTTAATTCAGAAACGGTGCTTTTAATTGTACATTTTTAAGCGGTCAGTCAAACCCATAATATTTCCATAGGTTTTTTCAGACTTTTATTTTAGTGATGTGTAGAAACACTTTCTGTAGAAAGAACAACTTTCAGGCACTTTTCACATTTAACTTACAACTAGCATTTTTTTTAATCTTTTAGCTAGTCTTTTGCTACTTTTAACTGCTTGTAGTTTTTAGCTACCATTCTGCTACATTTAGCTTTCAGCTAGCCTTTTGTACTTTAAGCTACTGTTCTGATACTGTCAGTTTTTAGCTAACCTCTGGCTACAATTAACCTTCAGCTAGCACTTTGATACTTAAGGCTTTTGCTAGCCTTTTGCTATTTTTAGCTGATGTTTTACTTCTAGCTAGCCTTTTTTTAAAACTTTTAGTTACTGTCCTGCTACTGTTGGTTTTTGGCTAGCATTTTACTATTTTTAGCTATTAGCTAGCCTTTCGCTACATGTAGCTTTTAGTTGTTTTGGTGCTTTTGTTTTTTTAGCTAGCTTTTTGCTTCTTTAACCAGCTCAGTTTCAGCTGCTTCTCAGTCATGTAGCATCCTGCCTTTCCACAGGAGTCCCTGTTTCTCCGGTGTCCGCCTCTGTCAAAGCTGTTTCAGGGAACTCTGCTCTACCTGCTGACGGACCGCAGGCCACGTGACGCTCTGCAGACAGGCGCTCGCGCTGTAAAAACTGACCCAGGACCCGCCGGTCCGCCTCACCTTGTTGGCCAGTTTCTTGTTCAGCTCCTCAGCTATGGCCTCATTTAGCTGCCTGTCGAAGTTCCACGGAGGGATCCGGACAGTGTCCACCATCTCCACCAACACGAACATTATTCATATTCGTTCATTCACACATTCACTCACTCATTCATTCACACCCGGAGCTGCTGACGTGACACCAGGAGGAGCGACAGGTTTAACCTCGCAGCATTTTTCACTCCTCCACAGCAGAAAGAAACCACACAGGTCAGGCTTCAGCTAAAACAGCAAAACTAGCTGCAGTCCCAAACATATGGAGCACCCATGCGGTTTTTCTTCTTTGGTTTGAATGGCAGCAGCTAATATCCTACATGTGTCACTTCCGCCACCTGCTGGAGGAGAATTGTTACTGCAGCTTCAATCGGTTTGTCTCCTGACCTGTCCTAAAAAGGTAAACAAACCTCTGCAGCTCTGTGTTTCAGTGTTTGTATTTATTTTATCATGTCCCTGTTAATCACAACATCCTCCACAGTTCACCGTGAATTATCCTGAACCAGATCAGATTTGTCTCTTATGTCCAACTTTTTATAGACTCAACTCTAGTTCTAAATATTTTTTATTATTTCAGCTCTCTGTTCTTCTTTAATTGTCCAGTTCTCTTCCTGTTTGATAGTTTGTCTGTTGTATGTTTTCGTTTTTAACTGCTTTATTAGATAGAGTACCTGATACGTCAGGTTTAAGCCCGAACATTATACTTACATGTACTTTTTTCCACAAGACAAACCATTTAAGTGTTAACTTACACCTGAAAAGTGACTGTAGAGCAGTGGTTCCCAAACTTTTCAGCTTCCATCCCACAAAAAAAAGAGTATAGCAGAGATTTGGGACAAACAGTGTCATTATACTGATTCAAGGGCATAATAATAATAATAATAATAATAATAATAATAATAATAATAACAACAACAACCATTAGGATACTTTTATTCATCTAGAAATATACTTTTTACAATTAATAGCATTTAAGGCAAAGACGGTGTTATTGCCAATCTTTTTAAAAATAATTGTCGTTTCTGGAAATCATCTCAAAACTTCAGGAAGGTTCAGGGACTTTGTGAGGAAATGATCTCCTGATCCTTATGTATTTTTTTTTTTACTTTATAGTTTGTCCCTTAGGCCTTTCTCATGATCAATGGAGACAAGGGTTTTTAACATTTAAAAATGATTATTTAGTAATAATGTGAGTTAGACTCTTGTTAATGAAGATTTTTACTCATCAGGAGAAGTTAGAACATTTATTTATCAAAGGAAAAACACACACACCGCCTCATAATTTCTTCAATATTTATTATTTGTAAATATCAAGATATTTCGACTTAGCAGGCTATAAAACAGCAGGCTACTTTTACAAAAGTTGTAACGACAGATTAGAGAATCATCACGACGTCATTTCACGTTCGGCTTTCATTTACTGCGTTTGAACAAATGAAGAAATGACTTCCGACACTCGAGCTGGAGCTCGACCGCATGCCTGAGCACAAAACCACACGGAGCCGCCACCGAGATTCCTGTTGGGTTTGTCCTCTCACAGCTTGAACTTAAAAACAAATTTAAAACGTCACGGTGGTTCACAGTATGAGCAAAGGATTTCACGTCACGCAGAGGGCGAATTAAAAGGTGTAAAAAGTGGCGTTGAATGTGGGGAAAAGAAAAGGAATTTCACATTAAAAAAAATGTGAACAGGAGGTTAACTCAGTTGGTTACAAAATAATGAATAACCATCATTTCCCATCATGCCAGTGGTTCCTGCAGGCATCAGGCTAATTAAGTTGGATGTTTCAGTTTATGAGTCAGAAATGCCTGAAAGGTCCTTTGATTTGGCTGCTGCAGTTTCCAATCAACTAAACAATGTGAACAAATTAAAAATCAAGACAATTCAAAGCCACCGAGCAACAAGACATTCTTATTTTTACCCACAACGCAAGCGTCTCTTGGTACAGGAAGACAGCAGGCAGCCAACAGAACGTACTTCCATTTATTTTTGTATAATAACAACAACTTTCCTTTATATAGATGTGTATCATCGTGTTTCACCTATGTACACTCCTCTGTGCGAACAGCAGCTGTACAAGACGTCATTTACAAGCAAATCCTAAATCACTAACTTAGCTGCTTTCATTTAGGAACTGATCTGAGCAACAATGAGGAGAATTTACAGACTTCCTGAATATTGGGAATCGTTTAACGAAGAGGGACGATGGCTTTCCTATGTGGAGCAGCAGAAATGAGCTTTGAAAGGATTTTTGAAAGTGGGATCCTACAGCGAGATTACACATAGTTAACATCTTACCTGCTGTGGCTCGAACCCTGAACAAACTCGGTTCGGAGAAACAGGAGTTTACGTATGAAAGACAGACAGCCTGCAAATGTAGCAGGGTCCAAGTGGACTGCTGCCACGATAAACCTTTACAACTCATCAACTTTGCATTACATTGTTAATTACTGTACATAAAAATCTATGGCTGATTGCAAGAGCTAGCTTTAGCGCTTACGATCAGCCCCGGAGCACTTCCTACAGAAATATTGTAATATTTCTGACAGAATAACCACGTGATGCAAAACTGACGGAGGGTTTAAATAAGATGCATGAAAATCTAAAGGCAGAAGTTGGTTTAAGATGGCAGCAATCAACTTAGGCCTTCATCCCACTCGAACTAGCTGCTAGTTTGTTCATTTAGTCTATTTCTCCAAACTGAGGACGTGCAAAGAGCCCATCTGCAGCAGGTAAGATATTAACTGCATATCACATTCTACAGACTATCCCTTTAAACCCATAAAAACAGGTAACCTCGCTGAGTTGGTGTAACACACAGGGTTATTTCATAAAGCTCAGCCTTCCTGCCGTCTGAAAACGTGCTCATCATCATGAATAGTTGGATTTCGGTCTTCCAGTCTCTTCTATGATGAAGAGCAAAATGTGGACAAAAAGCTCAACTGAAATGACTCAAACACAAAAGCTCAAGTTTAGGCAGCTGGACAGTAGACCATGCGGAGAGAAGAGGACTTCTCACACTATTTTTAGGACCAAACAACAACCAAAAACATGTTTCATCGCAACTGAATAGGGAGAACGTCCAACACAACAGAAAGACTGCAGCTTTACCAGAGAAAAAGCAATAAACTAATAAACACGGCTGGTTCATTAAACAGTGGTGCTGCATTTTTTTTAAAACAACCACATGTTTATATCTTATTTTAACCAGAATCTAAGAAAAAAGAACAGCCTAACGAGGCTTTATTGTCTGGCAAAAATCAACCATTTCATCAAACATTTCGGTCTTTCTGGACTGAACGAGCCAAAACAGACGTCTGTTAATCAGAAACAATCATGTTCATTAAATAAGCTCTTTAACAGGATATATAACAAAAACAAAACCGTTGTTGGATTGGTTGTGGTTTGCTGTCAGAACAGTTTTTACTGACAGAGGGGTGTTGTTGCGCAGCGCGGCAGCACAAGAAAGGCGGCACAGAGTGAAGAGTTTTGTGATTAATGTGGCTGAAAGCTGGTAACGTTTTAAAGACGAGCGCTCGGAGCGCAACAGCAGAGGGAGCTGCAGCCGACACTGCGGACGGCCGAGGGGCTTTTAGCAGTTCTGCCTGCAGTAAATAAACGATCCTGCTTGTTTGGCGTCCGTTTACGAACGAGGCGAGGCGGCTCTTGTTTACAGAGTCAGTAACAGACGTTTGTTCAGATCAGTAACAACAAAGTCTTCAAAGTTCAGGGGTTAGAATCAACAAAATAAAAGCACACTAACAAGTTAAAGTCAGCTCATGGAGTCGTCTTCCTAATGAGACAAACATATAACGAGGACCACAAAAGAAAAATAATTATCTTGGAGTGAATTCAGCAGTTAAAGATATTAAAGCTTTAAGTTTTTTTATTATTATTTTCAAGTTTAATTCAAGTCTGTTTACTGTCAGAAACAATCAACACTAATACTATACAATATAGATGTTTATATAGATGTTTTTTATTTTATCGCATTATTTTAGAGAAATAGCAGTGATATCAGTGTTAGAAATAATCAGGTGTAAGAAGAGTACGTACGCATGAAAGGGTGAACTCACGCTTCCACGAGAAAATAAGCAAATCTGATTTAATACGAAAACAGAGCTGCTAGGATTTATATTTTTTTGTCTTGTTTTAACTAAGCTTAATATTTTATGTCCATTTTAACTAAGCTTTATTACTTTTATGTTCCGTTTTAATTAGGTTTTGTTATTTTTAGTTTCGAACATATTTGTGCCATCGTGCCTGTGAACTGGGAGGGTTTCATGTCTGTATGTGCGCTTCCATCTTTACAGCGACCTTGGTTTTCTGACTGACTACATCTGACCCTAAATCAAGTCTGACTACCCTCCTTTGTTCATCTCCAGGTTCGTATTTCTCCCCCTTCTGAACCTGAGTAAATGGCCTCCACACACACACACACACACTGCCACCTTCCTCTTCATCATTACTGGAGCTCCTTCATCCTGTTGAGGGCAGAGCCGGCCTTGAACCACTCGATCTGCGTCTCATTGAAGGTGTGGTTCAGGGAGACGGACTCCTGGCTTCCGTCGCAGTGTTTGATCACTGCTGTCAGCGGCTGGTCGAGGCCGAAAAGGGAAGAAAGATAAATAAATAAATAAAGAACGATGTCAACAAGGAAAAGAAAACACGGCCGTCCTTCAGATTAACGGGACATGTACCGGTGCAGATGTCTGCTCACCTTGCCGGGGGCAAAGGATTTCAGGCCGGTAATTGAAATCTTATCGTCTGGGAGAATTTTGTCGTAATCACTGGGGTCGGCGAAAGTCAGAGGCAGCAGGCCTTGTTTCTTCAGATTAGTCTCTGTTTGGAAGAGAGAAAAAGGTGAAAAAACAAAATACTAATACTTTCAACGAGTTATCAAAGAGGGTCTTTATGACTGAGAGGAGCAAAAGGAAAGACTGAGTTGAGTTAAATTATGTGACCTCGTTATAACAGAGTTAATATGGAAAGCAGACAGAAAAAAAACTAAATGTTACTAAAGTATTTTAGGTTTTAAGCAACATTAATGTTACATCAAGCCTGTGTGAATAACTGTCTAAGCTGGTTTTGCTAAAATTGAAGTATTTCAAGTAAAAGCCTCACTCTGCCCCCAAAACTTTTAATATTCCAACTATTTTTGCTTTCAGACACAAACTTTCTAACCCCAAGAACTCAACTTTTCAGGAAATTTAAAATATATATATATATTTTTTTTGAAGGTGCCACTGACACAAAAACGACGTTGTATTTAAATTATCTTTTTTTTAACAATTCTCCCTCAAATTGCTGATTTTATGTCATTTTAAAAGACTCATTTTACCACTGCCCGGGGGAAAGTTCTTGCATTAGAGCAACACTTTTTGACAGGTCATTATTCTAAAGTTTTACTAATTAGAGAGTAAGTTTTCATGTCTTTGGGAACAGAACAGCCTTTAGCGTCTGGACTAGAAAACAGTTAAAACAAAATGGATTTTTATTTAGCAGGTGGACGAACAAATGAAAGAAGGTTTTATGTTACCTCGTTATCACTTATCTGTTCCACAGAAACACAGCTGATATTTCCCCATTTACATTTTCTGTATGCCACTTTACTGACCGTGGATCCTGGCAAAGCTCTTGACGATGATGGCTCGTCCTCCCAGGTGGCGTGGCTCCAGGGCGGCGTGCTCCCGACTGGATCCCTCGCCGTAGTTCTCATCTCCAACCACCACCCAGTTCACGCCGTTGGCCTGGATTTTAAAAATAAATAAAATAGATTAGGCACATTTTTAAGCTTCCCTTGCACGAAACAGTTGAAATTTCAGCAGGCAGTATGACAAAAATGCCAACATTCACGTGAAAACCTTTTTTTTTTTCTTCAAATCAGCCTCACCTTGTAGAAACGGGCCACATCTGGCACACCTCCGTACTCGCCCGTCAGGAGGTTCTTCACCTTGTTGACGGCGTCGTTCTCGATGTTGACGGCGCCGATCAGCAGGTTGTTGGAGATGTTGTCCAGGTGGCCGCGGAATTTCAGCCAGGGCCCGGCGGCGCTGATGTGGTCCGTGGTGCATTTTCCCTTCACCTAGAGAGAGCGAGAGGAGTGGTAAGAGACGTGGAGGGACAGAGACCAGATGGGATTGTGTTACAGTAAAAACTTGTAGAAGAAATTCTATTTTATTGTGTTTATTCTTAAATATATCCTGTTTCACATCTGAAGGGTGAGTGTGTTGACTGTGGCAACATCTAGTAGCATTTAACATAAATCACATATCAAATGAGTACTCAACTCCTAAACTATAGTTGGGGAAAAAACTTCTTAAAGGGGTAGTTTACATCTTTTGAAATGGGGTTCTGTAGAAAGGTTGTGAATCTGCTGTAGATAGCTGTTTGATTGACTTTAGTTTGGAAAAATAATTTATTTTGACCATATCGACCAGCTAACAGCTTGACCGAGCGGAGCCAAGGTCAAAGTAGATTGTTGCTGCAGAATATTTGAAGTCTAGTTAAAATGGACAAATTTAAAGAATTGTTTGGACTATCATGGCAGTCTGTGACACACAAGGTTCTTCCTAATCACTTCAGTGCTTTTCCAGTTGGGGTTCTTTTTCTTGAACATCCAAAGTCCACCTTCCTCCAAAAAAAACAAAGAACAATTTGGATCATTCCAGTATCTGTTTCTGCCTTTGTAGTCTATTTGGAAAGGATTACAAAGTCAAAACTTCGGTGAAAGGTGATCTACACTTTTACTGCTAGAATATATTCATATTAAACCACTGGACCAGTGAAAATGAACGACTATAAAGATCCCCGGCCAGCAGAATTAGCAGCAGCCCATGTCTCTGTACCTGAAGCCTCTGTTTCATCAGCAGGTTTTTCAGCAGCAGGACTTGGGGTGGGCAAACTTTAATACACCACAAATCTTCTGACACTGTGCTGACACGGTCACTTTATTAAGTGAAAACCAGAAACAGGCGACAGACCCAAATCAGAAAGTGGATGCTGAGATTAGAGCTTTCTCTGCTTTCAGTTCGTTGTTGTTTCAGTAAAGGGCAAAATAGAAAGATGTTGTGAGAAACATAGTTCGCTGCAAAGTTAGTCTATTTGTTATGTTTGGATTGGTGGACAGGCTGAGCGAGGAAGTCGAGTATTTGTATTTGAAGAATAATCAAATAATTAGACAAATTTGAATAGTTTTGCTTGAAATGCCCATCCCTACTTGCAAAAAAACACAGAATTTTATGTAAACAACTATGTGAGTATACTATATAAACTAACTGATGGCAAAGTACAGTTATTTTTAAACAGCATTCACATAAATCACAATGAATAAATATGACAGCAGCAATCCACTTTGGTTTTAACTAAACTGCGTTTCTCCGAATTGAAGTTGTTCAAAAAGCTATCTACAACAGGTAAGATATTAATTGTTCCCTTTAGGAGCAGTGTTAGTTTTGTTCCTCTTGGGCTATGGTTGCAGAACACAGGGAAACAAAGAAACAACAAATCCAGACAATCCTAAAGTTTAGTCCACCTCAGAGTCGAGGATTACAGACTGGCCCCGTTCACGGTTCCCACTGCAGTAAATTTATGGATTCTCTTGTTACTGGCTAAGAGGAAGCTGACCACAGCACTGCCTGACTGATTCTCTCACAGAGGAATCTCAAGATGCAGCTGCATACAGCCTCCCTATCAGCCAATACATCTTCATTCCTGTACAGCTAATTCATCACCAGAACTAAGTGCTGCTCTGATTAATCATGGCAGGCCTAATCAAATAAAAATTTGTGCCACTTTCCCTTAAACGGCCACGATTTTTACACAACATTACACTTGGGTTCAAGCACAAACATTAGAAACAAGATTCATTCGTTCCCCCTCCCTGCAGCCTTCATAAAACCGGTCACTCCTGCAGGCAGAGCCCCCTCTCTGCTCCCCGATGTTAAAGGGGGAAAGGTTTAAGTTTTTCTTTTAGTTAAACACTATCACAAAACACTCTAGTGGTCAGTTTCTCTGATTTAAAACGTTAATGACTTGCTTTTAGAGTTTTTGTGTCAAAATCCTGCGTGGGTTGGCGTTTCCTCCTCGGTTGGTTTGAAGGAGGCGGGGCCAGCTGTGGCAGACCGCTGTAGGACACTGAGGAGGTTACTGTCAGTGTTTATCAGGGAAAATGGAAACAGAAAAAGAGGCAAGTTTTGTTGACAAGAGTAACGTTTCTTTCTTGGTCTGGAGTGATGCTGTCGGGAATTCGAGCCCCACATTTCACAAGAGGAACCCCCCCGAGCTTTACCACAATGTCACACAGCCTTCAAGGAGTTTCCCATCAGGACAGCAGATAAAGGAGGTGGTGGAGGTGAAGGTTTGTATTTCAGGTGGTCCTCTTCAAAACATTAACTGCACGGTCAATGCCGGACTCTGGGTTGTATTTTTCACAGCAGAGCTTAACTAACCACATCCATCAAACTTTCTTGTCCTCCAGGAAGATGAATAATGACACAACTGGGTCAGTTTACACAAATTAATTGCAGAGCGTTGAACCATTTCACCTGCACACTGTCCGCATTTGACATTCACTGCCTTGTTCAAGTTCCTGTTTGGCACTTGATACGTCACACTTCCGAGTGATCAAGGAAAGAGCCTTTAAGACTCATCTTAAACCAGCAGTTTTACAATATAACAATTTACAGCAAGCTTTTTATACACTTATGCATCCACTGAATTTTCCCTAAAACACCCAAACTGTCACCAGCTTCAGTTCCAAGAAATCAAAGGAAAAAAATTTCCTCTTAGCAAACCAGTTGATATCTAGTATCATCCCACCCCCACCAAACACCGCACATCTTGATGTGAAGAGCAGCCTCCTGCTGCCGATCTACAGCCACCATAAATCTCCTCATCTTTCAGTTGCTTGCTGAGGTATAACACCTCTGACCTGACATCGGGTGAAAAAAGACACTTTAATTTCCTGCTCACCTTGATGAGGATCCTCATGTCCTCCAGATCTTTCCCATTCCACTTGTCGAAGGGCTCCAGCAGCTGCAGACGGTTACTGGAGGGGTTAACATCCACCTGCACGACATTAAAACAGGGTCAGACACAAGTCTTCTTTCATGTTCACGTTTTAAAAAAAGCTGTCAAAGCTCACAACTTCTATATCAAATAGAATTTAGTTTGATATGTTAACCATTTTCAGTTTCAGCAATGTTCAGTATTCTGGGTGACAGAGAATCTGTAGAACAACGTCACCTTGACTGTGCTGCTCTCTGATGGGGGGTGCTGGTAGGTGTCCTGGCCCGGGTCAAAGTCTCTGGAGGGGAGCTCATCTCCAGTGGGGGGTTCGAGCTTAAACTTCTCCCCGCTGGGGGCGGTCAGGTAGTCAGTCTCCGGGTTGAAGTTGAGGGTCCCGGCGAGAGCCAGCGCAGTGACAATCTGCACACAAGCAGAAGAAAAACATGAACAAGCGTGCAACTGTCACAGTCTGCCAAAAAATAAAATAAAATAAAACATAGAAATGAGTGTTTTAATGCAAAACGTTAATGAGAAAGTGAGAACTTTAGTATTGTAGACGTTCAATATGCGGTTCATCCTACTTCAGGAGAGGTGACAAAAGCATGAGTAGCTGGATTAGCATCGTTCCTGGCTGTGAAGTTCCTGTTGAAAGATGTGACGATAGTGTTCTTTTCTCCTTTTTTCACATCCCTCCTAAAGAGCCAAAATATAAAAAAAAATCTTGTTTGATCGTACAGTATGGTACTTCACAAGAAAACAAGTTTAAATCCCTGCTGGTAGCCTACAGTGTTTGTTTTCATCTGTAAGGCAGTTGTAAAATAATAAAAATAAAGGTTTTTTTGTGTTAAATCATAAAAATGCTCATCTTATTTCATGGTAGAAGGAGATATTGTTTATGTTTGTCATTTTAGTAACAGATTCTTGATGGAGCTGCAGCTCTGTGAAAAACAAAAGTGACGTGGAAAAAATGTTGACAATATTTAGATGAAAAATAAAAAGAAATAAAAGGTGTTTATCTTTTACAAGAATATAGAAAATACTTTAGAAAATCAAGTTTGTTTTGACATATGTAGGTGTTTGCTTGTCGTTGTTTTTTTTCATCAATTCCAGGGCACAATATATCAAAAATTTATCATTGTCAATACAGATATATGCAATATAAGAAAGAATTGCAACAAGTAACAAACACAAACTGGATTCCAGTGATATATTTGTGAATTTAATGCACCTCCACTACTCTAAGCACTCAGAGCTGATTAAGACAACAGAGACTGAAATGCTAAAGCACACAGAGAGTTGTGACTGTCGTGAAGACAGGAAAAAAACGAAGCAGGAAATTGTGGGTTCATCGCAACCAATTTCGTCACTGCAATATTCAACAATAATATTGCAACTGCATGTTTTCCTAATGTTGAGCGGCCCTAATAAATTCCTAACTGGTAGCCATGACAACTGATATGTTCTGCTCTGTATCCAAAAGTTAGCAAACTATCCAAGTCAACTTTCACAGAGTAGCTGCTGAAAAGCTGCTTAGAAGGAGTACTCTTTAAAAGATCAAATAAAATCACATGCACACCTGTCCCACTGCCCGATGCAAGGACCACAAGCGTTAGCAAGCACAATTCCTCCAACATCGCTCAGGATCTTGGCCTGGAAGAAGAATAAAATGAATTTGGGAGAACGTCGTCTTTCAGACAATGTTATGTTTGTTTGTTAAATTCGGTCTTCGGGCGTTCTGGTGCGTTTCTGACTCACATATCCATCCCTCTCGATTGTGGCTCGAATCTGTTCAGATCCCGGCGTAACTGTGAACTGGGCCTGGCACTTCAGGCCTTTATCCAGAGCCTGCTTAGCCAGGGAGGCTGCTCTGCCCATGTCTTCATAGCTGGAGTTGGTGCAGCTGCCGATCAGACCTGTTTCAATCAAACAGAAAACAAAAAAAAAAAATCTAAAAGACTGGAAGTGTCCAGAAACAGACAAGTAGCACTTAATGCATTTTTAATATTACTGTACATGTATCATATAACATGAGGGTTGTTTGGTTTTTTTGGTTGAAAATAAGACTCAAAAGTCTTGATTACCATGCCTCTAATCTGCTTATTCTGCAAATCGCTGGAATTATGTTGCCATCAAGGTGACCTTGGAAAACCAGCGTCACGATTGAGCTGTAATGCAATCTGATCATATCTGTTCAATAAAACAGCTAGTACAAAAAAAGACTGAGCGATCTCATTTCACTGGACAAAGCATTAAAAGTGACTGGAAGGTGATCTGGCCGTGTCACAAATACTGACCAACTTTAACCTCCAGGGGCCAGCCGCTCTTCTTAGCTATGGCCCCTATCTCAGACACGGGGTGGGCCAAGTCAGGGGTGAACGGCCCGTTGATGTGGGGCTTCAACTGTAAGAGGAGAAGGGGAGAAACCCAAAATAAGGGGACAGCAATGCACAAATACAAACTTTCAAAAAGAGTGTTTTATTTGGATTCATGGCACTCTGAGATCCCTTTCCCACTGGATACCCCACTGTGCTCTCCGTGACCCACATGACCGATTAGAACGTGGCCGGATTGTGGCAAATTTGGAAAACCTTCAGTGTAAAAGAAATCGTGATGCTGCTATACTCTCAGTACTCCAGAAACAGGTTTTTCCTCGCTAAGTTCCATGTCTCTGAGATGTTCTCACACACACCTACAACTGCACCACCCACGGGCCCAGCTCTGCCATGACTTTTTTTGCATTATATCAGGATATAACTACATGCTAGAAAAGATTGCCCCTGCACAACTCTCCTGTCACTGGCATAACGTTTTGTGTTTCCATGACTTTATCATGATCTGCAGAACTTTCCTTGATATATGGTAGGTTTCTGGGACTCCAGCATCAGTTCCAGCCTTGCTGTGGTGGAGGAAACCCCATTCAGTCTAGACTACCTGTTAAAAGGTTATTTTCGGTATGCTCAACTGTAGAATTCATCAAGTTTCACTTTGCTCTCTAATAAAAAAATAAAAAAAAGATAAGAATGATTTTTAACATCTAAACATTACAGTTTCCTTCTTTTTTGGGTCACCTCGCTCAGGTTGATGTCAATGACTTGGTCGTATTCACAGCCTTCATCCGGCACCAAATCCTCTTTAAACTCATTAGCAACTGATGCAATTTCTGTACAAATGAGACAGACGGAGGTAAGAAGGCAAATAAAGACTCGACGAACAGAGGCAAACAGTAAGACACCGACCTCCACGACCCGTTTTCTCCAGGTACGTCCTCATGCGGTGATTATAGGGGAAAACAGATGTAGTGGCTCCAATTTCAGCACCCATGTTACAGATAGTCGCCATTCCTAAAATGCAGAATTAGAAAGATTACAGTAAGTTATTGATTTATGGAGATCAGCAGGATTTTAAACCTTACACTGCAGCTTATTCTTACCAGTGCAAGAGACGGAGTCAACTCCAGGTCCATGATACTCCACGATGGCCCCCGTGCCTCCTTTCACCGTCAGGATGCCGGCCACCTTCAGGATGACATCTTTCGGGGAGGTCCAGCCAGACAGGGTTCCTGTCAATCTCACTCCAATCACCTGGGGAAGGAAGGAGTAAAGACAGGTTGTTAAAAAAATAAACTAAAATAAAAGACTGAGGCACAAAAAACTGTCTACTTTAATCAAATTTATCAGATGACGCCAGAAATACTCACTTTGGGGCACTTGAGCTCCCAGGGGATTCCAGCCATGACGTCGACAGCGTCAGCTCCACCCACTCCGATACAGATGGCCCCCAGACCACCGCCGTTGGGTGTGTGAGAATCGGTACCAATCAGCATCGCCCCAGGATAGGCATAATTCTCCAGGATGATCTACATAAACACAGACTTATTTGTTTGCTAGTGTTCTTTTGTTTTAAACTAAAATATTTAGGAAAGAAAGACAGAAGATGTTACATATAGTTTTAGTTATAAAACAAATTTATGAAAGATGCTTTTAATAATCGTCTGACACGACCTCTGACTGAATTTCTTCACAAAAAGGTCCAGTTACAAATTTCCAGACAAAACAAATCCACAAGATGTGAACGTGATGCGTTATATTTTGATAACCTAATCAAACGTTTCAAAATTTTATAATTTCCATAAAAGTCAAATTTCTAAGAGTTTTCAAGAAAGCCACCAGCACCATTATCTATGAGTGTTAATGTTACCTGATGGATGATCCCTGAGCCTGGTTTCCAGAAGCCAACACCGTATTTTGCTGCAGCAGTTGCAAGAAAGTTGTACACTTCGTGGTTTACTTCCTGAGTTCAGAGTATATATGGATAAGGCTTTTGAGGATGCACATTCTTTTATATACATACAAGTGTCTTGCAAGTATTTATGAACGTAAAAACATTGCACAGCACCTAAAGCTAAGTCTTCTTATTCAGTTTGGCTTTGTTCAAAGAGCTATCTACAACAGTTAACATATTAGTTGTTCATAACCTTTCTACAGAACCTCACTTCAAAAGAGCTGAACAACTGCTTTAAATATAATAGCAATGTGTAATCAGTTAACTGAAACATAAATTTTGTCTTGCATTCACTCAAAACTCCTTATGAAAAGCTAAGACAAACGCCAGACAAACATCATTCTGACAAAACACACGGTTTGGATGTAAAACAACTAAAACTGTTTTATGTATAACTGTGGAAAATGTTGCATAGAGGGCAGAATTTTCTCTCACCTTAGCCCTCTGTAGGTCCTGAGCCCCTCCAATCTGAGCCTCGATCAGGTGATCACAGTGGATGGTGGAGGGAACAGCCACTTTGGGCAGGTCGCTGCTTATAAACTGCAGCATGGCCATCTGGGCCGTGGCGTCCTGCATGGCCACGCGGTCTGGTCGCAGGCGCAGATAAGTGCGGCCACGGTCGATCTCCTGCCCTGCTGGATCGTCCAGGTGGCCATAAACGATCTTCTCCGACAGAGTGAGAGGCCTGTTCAGCCTGGTGGGGGTGGATTACACAAAACAGATGGGAAGAATTGTAACGGGTCAGAACAGGATACAAGCTTGCTTTAAAATTATTTCCAACTGACTCAACACTACGAGGCTGGAATGATGCTTTGTTTCATTTGAACGAGCTGCTGACCTCCTGCGTACGATGTTGATGTTCTCGTGCATCTTCTGATAGTTAACACTAGAGCCTGGCTCAAAGCGGCTCATGGCCACCTTATCCTTAGCGCTGAAGGCTGCGGAAACATGAAAACGTCTTGCTCCTGTTCCAAGAGCCAACTAGACCAGGAAGAGCAGAAAATCATTGAGAAAAATAAAACCGTAACTGAGGTTTTACTGTACCATTAAGCACAAATGCAAGGTGTTAAAAAGCAAGGTCAGAGAAGCATTTAAAATATGATAGTCGTGGAAAAAGGTCAGCAGGAGCTAAAGCAGAGGGAGTGGTTAAAACATGGACTTGCACTGGCAGCTGCAACAGCAACATATACCAAAAAAAAACTCTTATCTTATTGTCAAACAGCTCAGATTGGTCACACACTGACTTCATTATACAATTTTACAACTAAGGAATCCAACCTCTGTCAGAAACTGAGTATCGGACAGATATTTAACATTTGGAAAATATAAAATATTGCCTGTTTAATGATGTAATGTTTTCTGTCACAACTACTGTAGAGTTAAATTAAAATCTGCCACGGCAATGGCTGACCAGAACCATCTTCAAACCAACCAGGTTTGTTCATTTTATAACCTTGTGTGGACTAAGTGGAAAGTCACTGCACTCAGAGGAAACTGGGTGAAAGTTCCTCTGGCTCATGTTGCCGGGATCAGCCTCACCCACTGGACCGCAGGCAGTTTGACAGCACAGAGTCTCTCTGGTACCTTTCTGGTACCTTTAACTGCATAAGGTTTGAGGCAAAATGAAATGTTTCACTACCACGACTATTATCTACAACCCAGGATACAAGAGACAAGCATTCCTTCTACAGAAAGTTAAAATATAATCTTAAGGAAAATCACCTGTGATCTAATGATAATCTTAAAACTGGTTACTACCACAAACAAAAGCATAAACAAAGTAACAGCTGCTGGCAAGTTGGAGTACTTGGGTTTAATATGATAACAAAGGTCCTGAAAGAGGACTATATGACTGTAAGGTAGACCAACTAAAAACACAGAGTGTTAAATGAAGAATCTGCATAAAGGCACAATTTATATACACAAACACTTGGAAAATAATGTGAACCTGTTATTTATTAAAAACTGGTTATCAGGCAGCTTCAAAAAGTATTCAACCCCTTGAAGCTTTTTTTCCCCCCATTTATGTACATCACAACCTATTATTTAAACTAGAGCGGTACAATATGTGAGAAATCAATATCAATATCGCAAAGGATTCCAATAAAGCACAGACACAAACTGTATGCCATACATTTATATTTCACAATCATATAAACCCACATCTCCTAAATGCCCAAAGCAAATGAAGAGAGTTGTGAGCATTATAAAAAATAAAACACCTGAATTTATTGCATCTGAAACGATCATCACAAGATTCATCAATAACATCATAAATGCATGTTTACCTAATACTGAGCAGTCCTAATTTAAACTGATATTTTGGGGGGTATTATTGTAACAGGCCTAAACAACGAAAGTCCAAACAGCTGGAAAAAAAAACATAAAATTCCTATAGTACTGTGAATATGAGGACGTGCATTAATTTCTGTCTAATTTCACTAAGTTGTCTGTGTTTGGTTCCAACTGAAACCAGCTGTTCGCTTTAAAGATACTTTTATACATAAATGTTGTATTTTCCTGTGGGTTCCCTTAATATGCAGTTTACAATATTACAAACACAAAAGGCCAACTCAGCTCCCTGTATTTTGCTCCCTTAGATAGCGAGACACCTACATCTCTGGTTGTTTATGTATAAACTACTGACGCTGCACCGAAAAACATGACACTAAGTCTGCATATATTGCCTTTAACCCTCAATAAATAGACGAACCGTTCTTAGACTCGTCGTATCAAAAATACAGTAACAAAACTGGACATACATCGTATCATGGGATTTATCAGGCAGCAGAAACGCGCTGCTGTCAAAACTGAAACTCCTAAAAGGAAAAAAACAAAACGCAACCTTGTGATCACCTTGTAAACAGCAGCTGACCAAGGCCCTCTTACAGACACCGCTTGACTATTATTGACTGAACTAATGTTCACAAATGACAGGTTTAACAACACTTTTGGTTTTTAACAGATGGTAGGCAGTCGATACAACGAGATAAGTCGGGACGTAAAAAAAAATCTCAGAACAGCCTCCTTACTCCTGATTTATCCGCTGTTGGTGGACTAAAAGTGACGGTAGCTGAAGTGCACATCACAAATATTTGTTGTTAAACTCTTACTCGACTGCAAAATGACTGTAAGCAGCTCTGAAAAAGTAATAAATGCTTTTTCTTACCCGGAGTCTAGTGATAGTCATACAGTACGACGCCATTTTGTAGCTTCTAAACAAATCAGTGTCGCTTCTTTCTTACGTCATTGGCTAAGTGCCCGCTGTTAATGCTGCTATGAATAATCCTCATTATTCATGAATAATCCTCATTATTCGTAGTTTGTTTATGTGTAGTTTGTTTTGTTTATTTGTTTTGGGGTCTAAAACTTTTTTTTTGCTTTTGTTGTTGTTGTTGTTTTGTGGGTTTTATTGTACAATTTTTGGGAAGTTGATTCCATTTTATTTACATTTGGTTGTGACATTTTGATAAAAAACTAGATGTGGAAATTTATCCAAATCACAACAAACTCATTGAATTGTTTGTTTCTTATTATTATCTCAGTGGTGTAGGAAAATAAGCACCATTTAAGCCAATGACACTTTGAGTGCTTTACATTTATATTATATACATTTTAGCAGTCTGCTTTTCATTATTCACACACTGCTATAACTACAGTATTGGTTTTAATCATATTATGATTGTTTTTTACTTTCCAGCTTTTCATAGCAAATGATCATCTTAAATCATAATGCATTGTGAAACTATTCAACCTAATCCTAAACTATTTGCAACAGAAAAAAATATTTATATTCCCAATACTTCCACTACATTTGTAACTATACTCGCACAGAAATAGCATTAAAGTCTCTGCCAATAATAACACGCTGACAGGGACCGTTTCACGGCAGTGTCTTATGGATTGCTGTATATTATTTCCTTAAAGAAAACATCAGTCTGTGTAGATTATGCAGCAAAGTTTATCCTCATTCTCATCACTGACTATACATCAGGTGATGGTATATTTGACTGAATTTGTGCAAAAACTTGTCTATTTTATTCAAATTGATCACAGATTTCAGCATATGAAACTCAGATGAGGTATGTTTTTGGAGGAAATTGTCTACAACTACCAGGGTAATTATAGCTGACCCTTTCATCAGCTTTTTCATGAATTTATGAGTGTTTCAGTGACCTGAAAAAGCAAAATATGTCGTTTTTGTACGTGTATTTATTCTAGATATAGGTAATTTCACATCAGTTTGAAAATATGTTTATCTTGATAATCTTCCCTGGTGCTTACAATAAACTACACTCTTATTTAACATATCATTATTCATAGATAAAATGTTTATTTGAATTTCTTGTGTCCATATGGAACAATCTTAATTCACAAAGATTCATCAAAAGAAAGATTCCTTACAAAAACATTGACGAGCCATTTATTTGTCAAACTATAGTTTGTCAAGTAGCATAAGAATGCTTGACTTTGCAAATTGATATTTTTTTGTATTCATAGTTTTATGAACTGTTATGCTTATTTCATGTGCTTTAATATTTGATGTCTGGGCAGGCCATCAAGTGGTTTCTATGTAAGTTTGGTACGAATGTAAAAAAAATGTATGAAATTTTATTTTAAAGTCCAAATTATTGTGTAGAACATTTTAAAAATATATATTCAACAAAAATAAATAAATAAATAACTGAAACCAGTAGCAACATAATTTGGAAGACAGTTAACTGCACGTCGTTCGTTAAGAACTTAATTTCCCACAATCCTCTGCGACAAGTCAGGCCTATCAGCTGCGAGTCCTCCTCCGCCTCAGCCAATAGGCACTCTGTTGCTATCACCACTTATATTTATAGTAAATTGTTCAGTGCCGAAGGAAACTACAAATATCTCTCCGCCATTCAAACTAGAGCCTGTAAGGATAATATAGGATTTTAAATTAAAAAGACATATTGTTTAGGCGACCTTTTAACGACTGGGGATGGACGCGGCGTCTAAAGCGCAATAATTGGTCAGGTTTTTGTTTTGTTTGTTATCTTTTTTTAAAAAACAGAAGTTGGTAAGTCATGACAAGCACGAGCTAGCAGGTGGAGAGGAGGATATGAACTGTCGACAGCAAATAACAACGTATGATGTGAAGAAAGTAGTCCCTGTCGTCACGGGGGTGTGGGCGAGTCACACTGTATAAATACGCCGCGCTGTCAAACAGTAAAGTTTAAGTGGACCCTAAGTGTCAGGGCGAGAAGACAAAGTGGACAAACCTCTGGACGTCGGAGAGTTTAAACAGCAGTGGGACGAGGGAGGAAAACAAAAACACGATGGTATTACGATAAATATCCACCATTTGAACCCGTGACTCGATTAAAAAAAGCAAAAAAACATTTCGAAGTGAGAGCTATCACAGGGGAATTAATACAAAGACGCAGGAGTAGCTACAAGTCGAGCTCGGACAGCACGTAGAGGTGAGTAATTAACCCTAACCTGGTGGATAACGAGGGACATTTTTACCCTAAATACCTTTTATTTACACGGGTGAATTGACAACACGGTGTTGGGATGTCCTGGTGTTTTTCCATGACTGTAATGAGTGGCCGTGCTGGCTCAGTTTCTGAATAAAGCTTTTGTTTTGAGCCATTTCTCAGTTTGTACGTCTACATTAGCTGAACTGAGCCATTTTAAAGCTCACGTCTCCTTGTTTAACGAGGATGTTTGTGCTGAGGCAGTCTCCTTCGTTGTTCATTTCCTTCCTCGGCAGGCTGCTCACCTCTTAATTAGCTTTATAATTTCATTTCCAGTGCCTTTTTGTAGGAAAGAGATTTTACCCCACCCCCCTTTGCATGTCCTCTTTGCTCCAGTGCCTTTTGACATTTAATAATCTCCCAGTTGCTGCCTCTCTGTCTAGGTATTATCTATGCGAACCTTCATTGTATACATTTATTCTTCTGCATCTGCCTGATCTTAACCCTTATCATTTCCTAAATGCAGCACAGCGAAGGGATGGACAAGTGTTGAGATTTAAAGCTCTGTCAGGAGACATCTGAGGGGTTAAAAAGGACAGATCACAACAATATTTTGTGGCAGGCCTTGCATAACTCTCACCTTGAAGTGCAGTACTTTCAGGAAGGATGATTATTTTTGTGTGTGCGTGGATAAATGTTTTGCTGTTGCTTATGCTTTTCGTGCCTATGCAGCTTTACGGTCAAAGCCTGACATGCTGTGCTTGTTTTGCAGCACACTCTGTTCTCATAATGAGCCTATGTAAACAAAAATAACAGCGGGGATCCTGCTGATGCTCTGACCTGCAACAACGGGCCTCGCAAAAAGCAAAACACAAAAACAGCCTTTTCCCAATCTGCACAGGAAGAATTTAGATGTAAAACAGATGAGGGGGGATTTTGTAAATGCATCAATAATGACACTGAAAACATTTTTTTCCCCCCTGAATCAAATCTGCACACGGGAGTCGACCCCCTTTTAATGTCACTGGATGACACTTCCATTCTCCTGTTTTGATAACAAAATGTACAAAATGCAGTAGGTGGTTTGGCCGTCTGTGCAGTCAGTGTTTTCCCAGATGATGGCTGTGTCAGAGGATGGATCCTTTCTGTCAACTCGTTTTAATCGAATTGGTTGAAATCATACAGATGAGGCAAAACGATGAGCCCTATTTATAGCACCTTCCTAATAAGCCCCTCGTCCTACCCTTCAATGTCATGTGAAAGTAAAATCTAAAGCTCTCCTCTTTGCTCCTGGGGCCGCTCGCCCGGCCTGTGCAGCTTTGTCTCTAATAACATTAGAACTGTCTTTAATCGGAGACGTCTTTCTAATCTTAGCCGCTGAATCCCCATCTGGCTGGAAGGTGAACGTGAGGGATTGTTTTCCGTGTGTGCATGGAGGCTGGGGAGAGCGGGGAGGAGGGTGGCGGTGCATGCTGGGAAGTTGTGTTCCATCTGTTAAACATCCTGCCATTTTCTCCTTTATTTTTTTAAAATCCAGTACCTCTTGAGTTGGTTTGTTTTGTTCGCACGTAATCTCTCGTTCGGCCCGTGTCTCCATGGTGACTCTGTCTCGAAGTCGAAGCTTTAAGATGGAAGTGCTTCGTGAGATCACGTTTAGATTATTCAGGATTTCTGAAGCTCAACAATGCAGCATGTGTTACATCCATCAGTGCGTTCTGCAGCTGACAAACTCCAAATTTAAAGCAAGACGTTCAGTGTTGGAGATTTTAGTCTTTCTACCTTTTACAGTTTGTTTGCATTTCTCAACATTTTAAAGTGTCGTTGATGTCCTTAGGCTTTTAAACATGTTCATCAAGAAAAGCAAATCGGATACAGGCTTGGCTTTCTGTGTTTGGCTATATTGATGTGATGAACTGTCAGCAGCTGGAGAACAACAGATTAACAGTTTTCTCCTGTCTTCACAGTTGGGCCATCCAAACAGGATAAAAACAACCTTCAACCAGCTGCCTCTGCTTCTGAGGCGCCTTTGCAACAATGACGCTAAAGGAATCAACCCCTTTCCAGTAAACCAGAGGCTCACACTTCCTACGGCTGCTTTCCCCCCCTTTCAGCATCATCATTCGACCATTTTGTTCCCAGAACGACTCTAACCTGGTGCGGTCATGCATCTAGAGGTAAAGGTGGCCCTCAACTTCATCGTGTCCTACCTGTACAACAAGTTGCCTCGACGTCGAGCCGACCTATTTGGCGAGGAGCTGGAGAGGATACTGGTTTCTCGTTTTGAAGGACACTGGTACCCTGAAGCCCCCCTCAGGGGCTCTGCTTTCCGCTGCATCCACTTGGGAGCGCCAAGGGACCCCGTGGTGGAGCTGGCGGCCAAAAGAAGCGGGCTGGACACGGAGGAGGTGCGTGCAAACGTCCCCGCGGAGCTCAGCGTGTGGATAGACCCTTACGAGGTGTCCTACCAAATCGGAGAGAAGGGGCAGGTGAAGGTGCTCTACCTTGAGGACCCCCCAGGCCTTGGCTGTGACGGCGAGAGGGCCGAGGGGCTGATAAAGGAGTGTAAAGGGGAAGTGGAGGCTGACGATGCCAAGAACCTCGGCTTCAACCCTGACGCTCAGGTGTTCGTTCCAGTTGGGAGTCAGGCATCTCCTGCCCTCATGCCGTCGCTCTCCAGCTCTCCCACGCCTCTGTCTGCTCAGTCTTGCCCGGGGCTCTTCACCTACCCTAACTCCAGCACACCCACAGACCCCGGGGTCCACTCTTCCAACACCTCCACCCCTTCCCCTCCCAGTGGCGGGCTGCCCTACCTCTCCACTCAGCAGCTGCCCTCCACTCTCCCTCCCGCCCGCCCGCAGCCCATCACCTTCACCACCGCCAGCTTTGCCGCCACGAAATTTGGCTCCACCAAAATGAAAAAGTGCAGCGGGGCCGGGTCGGCGGCCGCCCCCGGCGTCATCGTGCCGCCCTCCCAGAGGATGCTCACCCGTTCCCCCACCACCATCTCGGCGCCGGAGCTGCTCAAGCACAAGCCCCTGTCTCTGTCGTTGCACTCGCTCGGCGGCCCCATCCCCAGCCAGCTCTCTCCCAGTGCCAAAGAGTTCGTTTACCCAGGATCCCCGGGCCCCCTTTACTTTGACACAGACGCCCAGCCCATGCAGCCTCACGCCAGCCATTTCCAACACACGACCGGCGCCAATCCGACCTTCGACCCCTTCTCCAGCCCTCCTGCTCAGAGCGTGGGCGTCATTGGCAGCGGCGGAGGAATCTCTTACATGGAGAAGCCTCCATTTGTTGACGGTTTAGGAAGCTACAGTCTGCAATATCCCAGCCAGTCCTTCCAGCCTGTTGTGTTGGCCAACTAAGCCTTTATTTGTAATAAGAACCGTTTAAAGGAAAAATTGGGACGATGCTCCATATTTTCAGTTTTTTTCTAACAAGTTGTTCTAATGCTAACAAATGTCAGGAATTTTACTACAAATATTTAAAAAAAAAAGAACCTAATCCTCTGAATATCTCATCTTTTGGATTTCTGACCCTCCTGGTCCCACCCTTCCTTTGTCCAGTGTTGTTCCTCGTCCCTTTCTCTGCATCGACATTAACAGGAGAGGGTGGGGGTGAGTTTCCTTCTACCTTGTTTTTTTTTTTTAAGTTCCTGCCGATCACTGATTTTTGATGAATGTTAAAGTGGGAGACGTTTATGTTCCTGACTCATACTCTAATGGACTCCACTCCAGTATAGCTTCATTTTTAACTGCACTGTCATGCTGTGAAACAGGACTTTGCCAAGTCCTGCAGGGAACGACTGCTGTGGAAAACTCAGCACTTTGCTCTGCAATCTGCTCTGCCCTACTTGCCACAAATACAGAAGAAGAAGAAGGAGGAGGAGGAGAGGGGGGCTCTGTCTATGTGTGCAGTCCTGCTCTGTTTTTGTTATGGCTCGATCG
>NC_051441.1:16424987-16473592 GCF_001649575.2 Kryptolebias marmoratus | reverse complement strand
GGGGGGGGTGCTAGTTGTTTGTGTGATGGGTCCGTTATCGTTTAATGGATGTTCGTTGAAAGCAGGTTATCGTTAGCCGGAGCGTCTGTGCCACCAGGGTTTAAATGATGTGCGAGCGGGGGACAGAGCAGAAAGGGCAGCGTCGTCGAGTCGGAACGTGACAATGAAGAATGTATTGTAGCCACTAAGGAAACTGAGCAAAGGAAGCCTTTGTGAATGTGATGAAATCAGAGTTTGTTTGTTTTTTTCAAACGCCAACCACGTGCTGATACCTCAATCAAAACACGCAGGGAAACGTCGGCCATTTAAATGCGCTTCACGCGTTGATGTGCACGCCCACGATATTCCAGTCAGCAGTGTGTGAAGGTGAACAGGCGGAGAGGGAGGTGAGGGGGGAGGAGGGGAGGGGATGCAGCAGCTAAGCAGTAGGGATTGTGATAAATGGCTTAGCATGACTTTGACGATGAAGGAGAGGTTTTTCCTCTGCATGGAAAGGAGGGAGGGGAGACAGGGTTTCGAAAGGAAGGATAGGAAGGAGGGGAGAGAAACTTCTAGATGATGCTGTTGCCTTTGCACCGACCGGGGATGCGTCGGGCTTGGAAAGCGGCACGTTGAAACCCTGAGCACGTTTCTGGTGAGGTAAAAAAAAAAACTGTATCAAAGCCAAAGGCTCGCACTATTCTCTTCCCTCCTCTTGAAATTCTCCGGCGGTCTCTGTTCCCCAAGCTGTTGCAAAGAAAGACAGACAGAGAGAGAGGAGGAGGAGGAGGAGGAGGAGGAAGAAAAACACAACCATGCAGTCTGCTGTCTCTGCCCAGCTGCAGTGGTGGGAACAAAGAAAACAAAGTTTGACCGGGCAGCTCGTCGGAGACTAACGTTGCGTCTCTCACAGCCGGGTCGATCAGTCACTACACCGAACCTCCACACGCTCAGCTGCTCAGCACTTTATTACTGATGTCACCACAGCCATCAGCGCTAAATCCGTCTTTTCCCCTCCGCCTGGCTGTTGCACATTTTTAATACGAAACACTTCAGAGATTTAAAGAAAAAAAAACAGAAGCTAAATCTGCATTTCATTGCATCACAATAGAGAGGCGGTGCCGTCAAACCTTTATTCTTAGCTTCTTAGCTGTTTACTTGAATATTTTCCAGATCTGAAGCTTTTTTTTTTCCCCCATCAATTGGTTTTGTAATGTGACATGTTATCATATTCATAACAGTTGTTTTATTAATTTTGTTTTCCCACATCTTTAAAATGGTACAGTTTCTTTGAAAATATTTTTTGATAATTTATTTACTAATTTTCTATATATTTTTTTGGGGTCAAATTTTCACTTACATTTGTACAAGAGACAGAAACGGAGGCAGGATTGTGTATATAAATTTGTTTAGTACAGATGTTGACCTTTTTTTTTATTTTTTATTTTTTTTTATTTATTTTTTTTTTACATCCTGATTATTTTTCTTCCCCCAGAACTTTATCATGAAAATATGCAAACTGAGACAAAATAAAGATGTACAGAATAAAGTACTGAATGTGTATTGTACCTCTTACAGTATTTGTTGAGGAAGACTGGTAAATGTACAACTTTAGGGTTGGATTTTAAGAAGTGAATGTTTACAGGGGAGGGGTGCAGGAAAAGAGAGCCAGTCTGTCTCCCGTTTGAAACCGAACCAAAAATATCCCCAGAGTTAAGGTTTAGTTTTAGCCACACAGTCCATGTTCTCCTTTTTTATTGTACTAATTGCACATGAGGTAACCACTCCATAGCGTCCAGTGTTTTTTGTTTTCTCTCCAGCTGCTGCTTCAGTGCTTGGATCCTTTAGGATTTGTTCAAACATTCCTGATTTAAAACGTACTTTTCTTCAAACCCTCTTTCCTCAAGTCAGCCAGGATGTTTTGTTGCCGACGGCCAATATTCCCACGCCGTCTTCGCTCGCACAGACACTCCTCTCCCCCCCTCTCACCTTCTGCAGTGCGCTCCAATGCCATAACTTAAAAAAAAAAAAAAAAAAAAAAAAATTACCTCTGAGTACAAACAACCTGCGCGTCTCTTCTACAAGAGGGAGTTCAGACGGGTGGAGGGAGTGGATGTGCTCCGGGTCTAAACGCCAGCCCTGGTTTAGAAGGCCTGCTCCTCTTGAATAACCCTAAAAAACCAACTTCCACATCCAAAAATGACAAAAAAAAGAGGCGAAAAGCTGGACTGAACTGACCTCTCTAGGTGCAGGCTACTCTACAAGCAGGGTTGAAAACGACTGAAGGTTGTATCCTGATGTCCTTTTGCTTATATCGGCGTGCGCGGTTGATTTTGCACTTTGGAATATTTCATTGTCATAAAAGTTTATTTTCTATGTAAACTTTAACATTTAAAAGTAAAATAGATGTAATTAAGAGTTCAGATGATTCTATATATCTATATATATATATATATATATATATATATATATATATATATATATATATATATATATATAGTGCTTTGTTTCCTGCCTGTATTTTATTATTTTTTTCTTCCTCTTTTGTATCTGATCTGTACACCCTGTAGATGTCTAATGATCCTTTCACTACTGAAATGCAATGACCTGTTTTCTGTGCTGCCCCTCAGGAACGGGGGAGTTACTACTGCGGTTTCTTATTGTATCGATTCTTTTTTTAAGTTTATAATAAAACCAGATTGGCAAAAAGAAAGAAAGAAAAGAAGCATGGGAAATAATGCATCTCTGTTGTCCTGGTTGTTTCTGAAGCCAATTAGAGTCCGCCTTTTTTACTGTGTTGATTAGATTGTTAAAGCTGGCCGTGTCGCAGAGCAAAGGTGATTTAGAGAAAAAGAAAAATCCTGCTTAAAAAAAAAAAAAAAGGCAGCAGAGAGCAGCGTGTCCTCTCATTGGAGTCAACAAATTCAGAGGCTGTTTGATCAATAATTCAAAACGAAGTTGGGATTCTTGGATGGAGAGCAGCCAGATTGCTGCTTGCCGCCCACCTCAGCTGGACTCGTCCCAGCTGAGATTACTTTACGTTTCATCAGCCAGCGCTCCGTCCGTCTCGTGTCGATCGCCTGGCTTTGCCCGCCGGGCTGTGCAACATTAAAGGCCGGAGCTCACAGCTTCTGAAGTGGGGGGGCTCTGGGGAAAAGTTATGGACGGCTAACATCGTGTCTTACCTGGTTAGTAGGTGGCCTTTTTGAACGACCTGAAGTAAAAAGTTTCATTCTGAGCGAACTGGCGAGTTCGGAGCTAGTCGGAGAGGAGGCAAAACCAAAATGGATCTTCTTAAAACCGTCTTAAAACAGCTGCAAAGTTGTAGTTATATGCAGATGTTATTTTATCGCCATCATTTCTTTACATACAAATTGTCACAGCGGCAGCTAGCTATGGCAGGAATATCATATTGACTGGAATAACCATATAAAGTGACATAAATTGTAGTCTAAAAGTGATAGATGGGAAACATGTTTCCTGTGTGATGGAACATTATCAGCTCATCCATGTGAGCCCGTATGGTCGCTGTAAATGCGTCAGCGCAGCGTTTACCTGAATCAGCATCAAATTTCAGTAATTTGGAGTCATTTTTTTAATCCAACGCTGTTGTCTGAAAAGTCTTGTATGGCTCTGTGTCGTCGGTTTCACGTTTTCACTCTCGGTCCGTCAGGAAAGACGACTAAATTCCTGTCAGGAGCGATGCAGGCTGCACAGGAAGTGCTGCGGCTAGCTGCTGTTGCTAACAAAACGTCAAGGTTTATGAAGTCACATTCGCATGAACCGCAATGATTGTTTTTTTTTTAGATTAAAAACTGCTTGGACATTCAGAAATAAGACTATTTCCCCAAAGAGCTCTCTAACCTCACTTCAAAAGGTTTGAACTGTCCCTTTAAATGTCCTTGGTCTACTTGATCGTGTCAGCGTCTTCAAACGCATCCCTGTTCAGCCTTTGTCCTCCTGCATCCTCATGACCGTCTGATCCTTTTGTCTCGCTCCGTCCACACACACACCCCTATGCTGTTACGTAACCCAGCTTCACTGGGATCATTACGTAACATCCCCTACTCCTCTGGAATACTGATGAGCAGCGGTACTGAAGCAGTGATGTGTGTGTGTGTGTTCTCAGGGTGGTTTCTTTGTCTCCGACCGGCAGCTGCAGCAGCCGCTCGGTGACGCGAGCGAAGTCAGAGCCGCAGCCCGTCTGTCGATAAAACACTTTTATTTCAGATGCATTTTTACAAGACACGGTTAGATATCACTACAGCTGCATGTATCAGGTACATGATTACAAAAAAAACGTCGATATAAAAAGGAGAGAACAAAGGTTCAAACGCCTCAGACAAAGGATGCAAAGTTTCTTTTTTCTCTCCCCGTAGGACAACAAACAGTAAAAAGTGTCATCGATGCGAAGCACTTTAAACCAGCAGCAACATGCTTAGCTTTAATAATGAGCCTCGTCTACTGATTAAATATTTCATTCAGGAAAGCTGATGCATCTGGTTCTATTTCGTCATCTTTTTTTATTTCTTAAATCATCTGCAGTAAGTGCTACATTGAAAATCTTTTAACACGAAACGAACAAAATTCAGTTTTTAACAGTCGTTGCCTAAACGCGGCTTAAAAAAACTCATATTTTTTCTTTTACAACCAAAAACACAAACATTTCGGATCTGCGACTTTTGTTAAACGTCACTTAATTTCGTCTATTTTAAGCCCATTTTTTTAAGGTGCTTCGCATCAGATTAAATAAAAACAAATAAGAGTCTGCTACATACCCTCTGTGATCCTTTTCAAGTTAGAATTAGAATTTACTCCCTTCCCCAAAAAAAGGCGCCCTTTGTTTTAATCTCATGCCAAATATTTGTTTTCGGATTAAAACAAATTAAAAGTTCACTCATTTAGCTACACTGTCGTCTGAACAGGAGGATGCAGCCAGATGTCAGCTCCTGAATGTCAAACGCAAAAAAAAAAATAACAATCCTTAAAAATGTCTGTTACACTACACCATCAGGAAACTCAAATATTGTCCAAAGAAATAAAAAAAACACACAAAAGCACCAACTGATCCAGTGTGTGTGGATACAGATCAACCTGCAGCTGGATGCTTTCTTCTTGTCTTATTTGTTTTAAGCTGTTCGCCGTCGTTTTGAGGGACAGATGGTGCTGTTGTGCTGATCCTAAAAACAAAAGGCATCATAGCAGACGCGCTCTGCCTTCGTTTGGCGGGACGGCAGCGGCCCGCCGTCAGCCCAGACAGCGATGGTTTCACAGACGTTAAGTACACTTGGTGCGAAAAAGGATGAAAAAGGTATATTAAAAAAAATTTAAAAAAACACGACATCACTGGGTTTCATGCATTAGGATCCCTAAAGAAACACAGAGGGATCTGAACTGGAAGCACGGATGACTTTTGGGACATTTCGATTCAGTACATCGGAGCAAGTTCACACACGACATGATTACTGAACTCAAACGAGCATCGGTTACATAAGAGTATTATTGCCACGTTTTTCCTTTTTTTTTTGAGAATACAGTGGGTTTTTTTAAACGAGCACGAGAAACTGCGCACGCCTGCCAAAGACGCGGAAAAAACGTTAAAAAAAAAATAATCTCCTAACAGTCTGCGTTCGGTACATCAGACGGATTCGGCCACTTTGGCAAAAAAACGAACTCGGTTCATCGCCTCGGACTCGCATCGAGCTAAGGTGCCTTCTGTGCACCACTTAACCAATCAGGCTAGGAAGTGTCACTTAAGATTAACACAAATGTGCTTTGCCTGTTTATTCGGTTTTCCCCCGTTCTCGACACGTAAAAGGAGAAACAAAATAGAAACGAGTAACTATATATATATATAGATCTGCATTAAAAACATCCAAAAGCACAGTTTACCCCATTAAATTCCCTGCTCAGTTATTGGTTTCATAACATAAGAATCGTCTGACATTTTGTTATTATACGCCACAATCAACAGATGTGTTATTACCTTCAGAATAAATACAGCACTCATTGACTATTTGGCAAATATTAAGATATTGTCGGGTTAATAAAAGACAGTCAGAGTCTCGGGTTAAAGACTGGATATTTACAAGAAGTACGCAGGCTTTTGGCCTGGCAACATTTTTTCTTTTCTTTTTTTTTAAGAAAAAACAAATAAAACTCAGTCCTGTGTCTCTACACTGTAACAGACAGTGACTCTAGCGCCCTCTACTTGCAGTGTGCAGTGAAATAAACTCTCCAAATCGACATATCCCTCCTCAGGTGAGGGCCCTGGACGTCATCAGACTTCCACTCTTAATGCTAACCTTTAGTAAAAAATATTACCCCCCCCCCACCTCCGTTTTAAAGCTGCACATTTAAAAATAAGAAAAATCTTTGATTATGTGAGGCTTTGAAAGCTGATCAAAGGTCTATAATTAAATTTTAAAAAAAGCCACAGTAGCTTTAACTACAGATCATGCTTGTTTTTTTTTTCCACCCCCTCTATAGAAGCTACTGCACGCCCCCCTGTGCTACCAGTCGTTACACGTCGTGTGTTTTTTAAGAAAAAAAGTGCAAAAAACGAGGCTGATTAACACACAACACCACGAACTGGGAGTAAGACTGTCAATATGCGCTGCTGTTTTAAACTGGGCTTGTGTGTGGGTTAGGACAGGGAAAAACCATGACTGACCCATACCACTAAAGCCCCCCTCTGTGCTTTACCCCCTAGTAGTACCAACATGAATCCTGCTCTTCTATTTAGCCTCAGTCAGACTTTAGTGCAACACAAGAAAAAAGAGACATATGTTAAGTGTGCATCGGTACAAACACACAACTCCTAATTGACCCTACTCAGGATTTGGTCCTCTAAGAAGCTCTGTGTGGCGCTAAAATGACGTAAAAAGCTCCCCTGCTCTTTGTTTTTTGAGATAAACCCTATTATTTTCCATGTGCCTTCGAGCATGGGAGTACCCCAGAACAGTCCGCCTCCCCCTCTGAGTGCAGGAGCCAGGCGCTCTCCACAGGCCCACCTGTGACCACCGCTCCCATCGCGCCCCACTGCCTGCCAGCGTGTATCCCAAACTCCGGCGACCGGAGCCTGACACAGTGACGGGAGGTCAGTGAAGACAACAGTGCAAAATTTAACGTTCCCTCTGTGTTTGTGTCTGTGTTGGATGTCTGTGGGGAAGGGAGTTCTGCTTCGGTCTCATTGATGCTTCATGGATTTGTTTTGTTTTTGTTTTTTTGTTGTTGTTGGGTTCCCCCCCCACTTTTTTACAGCGGGCCGTACTTCGCCTCGTAGCGGGCCAAGATATTCTTGCAGCGCCCGCAGTCCTTTCGCAGCTCAGCGACCTGCTGCCTGAGCGCGGCGTTTTCCCGCTCCAGGAAGGAGGCGCGCACCGTGATCTGGTTCTCCTTCAGCCGCCGCGCATCGCGGGAACGCTTCGCCGCCAGGTTGTTCTTCTTCCTCCTGGACCAGTACTTCTCATCCTAGAGCGTGAAAATGAAAAGTCAAAGATGAGGTCAAGCAGGATTCAACTCAACCGATATAAAAAATAAAAAAAATGAAAGGATTTCAAACAACTTGTGTTTCACTTCGAAGTAACGGCTAATACAGAAAGTCTGCAGTTTCATTTGTTGCTCATTTTTAGTGGAACTACCTTCTGTTCATCGGGAACAAACACTTTCTTGGCCTTCTTGATCATCGGCTGCGGCTTCAGCTCCTCGTCGGAGAACTTGTGCTTGCGCGGGTTGAACAGTTCACCGCCGGGAACGCTGGACAGGACCAGATCAGTCGGATCCGGCTGGAAGTTTATGTCCACCTCAATGGCGTCCGGATCGATCGGGGAGGGCGTGTTGCGTTCTGCGGCGCCGCCGTCTACGGGCACAAAAAATAAAAAGAACAGTTATCACACGTGTCTGTTATAAGCCTATTCTTAATGTTCAGCTTTGTTTGAATATTTTCTCTATGTCACTGATGCAGAAATACCATCTGAACACGTTAGTTGAAGAAAAAACAACAGATTTCTCGCTTGTAAGAATACACCGCACGTTTGTTTTTATTAATCGCACAAAACTCCAATCTACACAAAGCTCCTGCCAACAATTTGTTACATTTTTTAGGTGTGAAAACTGCGCAAAAACATCTTGAGGTCAGTTATTTTTTTCTCCTCAGGAGGGTTGTGAATCTAACAGCTAATGTTAAATTTAGGTTGTTCACAGTTTACCCTTTTCCTTTTCTGAGGCAGCAAGAATCTAAAGTTTATTTTAATAAAACGACTCATTTTAGCTTCTAGTTTAGGTGAGAACCTGGAGATTCAGAGGTGCAAAGGGAGTTCATGCGTCAACAGGCAACAAAAATAACATTCGAGCGTTAAACCTACAGCCAGCTGTTTCCTATATTTAGCTTTTTGACGCAGAAGTTGGCGAGTTTCTTTCTTCTTTTGTCGAATCCAAACTACACCTGTTATTGTTACACGAATCTGTGCCGCTTACCCTTTTTCTTCACTTCCACTTCTGCGGTCGCCTCCTCTGGCAAGGATTCCTCCTCATGTCCCTCCTCTTGCTCTTCCTCCTGTCCCCCCTGCTCGTCGTCCTCTTCTAGTTTAGCGGGTTGTAAGGTCGTGACCGTCGCCGCTTCCTCCGGGTTGGAGGCGACCACGGAGGGAGATGGAGGAGAAGGAGAAGGGGCAGGATTTGGGGTGGAGACAGAAACTTCGGCTGCAGGAGCAGCGTCTAGAGGAGGAGGAGGAGGAGTGGAAGTGGCTGCAGCAGCTAATTCAGGAAGTTTGGGAGCGGATTTGCCTTTGCCGCCCACTGAAGTCAGAGTCCTCTGCAGCTCCTCCTCCTCCAGGCTCACGGGGATGCCGTTCTCCAGGAGGAACTCGTCCAGGTCCATGTACTCCAAGTGGAAGGTCTCCCCATCGTATGGAATGGTCTTCTCCCATATGGCAGGGGTCAGGGAGGCTGATACGCCTCCACTGCCGCCACTACCGCCCCCTGTTCCTCCGCCTCCTCCTCTTGCACCTCCACCAGCACTGGACGCCACCGCCCCACCTCCCTCGCCATCCTCGGAGGAGCTCTGCTTTTCTTTCTCTAGATCTGTGTAAAAGACAATAAGGAAAAAATTTTAAAAATGAAATAAAACAGTTTTTTGTGAGCTGTTCTGCTCACACGTGACCTAAAACAAAGAAACTTCACGTACGGATGGAAGGGGGAGCTGGGATCATATACGACCAAAACCTGTATAAATAAAATAATGTTGTAACCTATCAACGATGTTGTAAAGAATAATATTAATAATAATGCAGAATGGAGGTGTCACAGAAGTCAGATTGGAGTCTCACTTGTTCCACACATGCACAGATGCAACCCTAAACAAAATAAAACCCTGCAAGATGCAGCCTGGGAACCAAAAAACACCAAACCCACGACCTGGGTGAAACGCCGAACATCGCCTCTGTCTTCAGGTGTCTTCACAGTCCGCTTTCACAGCCTTGAGACCAGCCCAGACAAGTGGGAACTTTTTGTTCTTTTCTGCTTCCTCGCAGCCTTGAGATGAAAACTGGCTGCGCGCAACACATGGCTCAAAAACCGCACTGTCACCACAAAACCCGGCCATCATTTTATACAATTAAAACACACTTAATCACCCCTGGCGAGAGATTAGGCGACGTTTGGGTAGTTTAAACCTCCTTCAAACTTAGAGTTTATTCAGGTGAGAAACAAACAACAACAACAACAACAACAACAACAAAAACCCTGAGCATCACGTAAATAAAGCTCACCGTCGTCGCCTTCCTCCAGGATGTTAGGAGGTGGGATATCCATGATCTTCTTCAAAACAAAAGGGAAGGACTTCTGTGGAGCCGCCGGAGCGGCGTTAAGCGCCACTGCCGCTTTGCCAGGCATTGTTCCTCGCTAAGCTCCGAGGAGGGGACCGGGACGACACCGGAACCGATATTAGAAGGTGACACCGGGAACTCGAACTTTCCCTGCGACTCCTGCTGGTGTCGGAGTTTATGTGTCAATAATAACGGTTCANGGGGGGGGGGGGAATAAAACAACTTGTTCTCTGTGCCCACCGAGCGTTCTCATTGGATATTCATGAGGCGCGTGTCGCGCCCGTTTTCAGAATACTGGAGGTTGATTGGTTGTAGCTGTCGCATGCCGCGCCCGTCGACCAAATAGTGGAAGCTGATTGGTTATCACGGCTATGAATATGAATATATGCATCACAGCGGCGTTTTCTACTCTAGTAGTTCGTCTGTTTCTCATTTTTTAGCCACAAAACACATAAGAATAGTTAGTTTGAATATGAGTACGAGCTGCAGTACTAGTATACCTTTAGCCTAAATGCACGGAAAGATATTTTAAGTGTGAAGTTTTTACCACAGGGGCTAAAAATGAAAAGAGACGGAGACGAAAAAGTAATTCTTAGAGTCCCGCTGCTCGCGTTTGACTAGAAACCGAGCTGCCGCCCAAACACAGGAAGTCTGCCCCTCAAATGACTCCTTGTCACTTGCAAGAACAAGACACTCGTGGCCAAACACGTGCGTTCCGCCCACGTCCGGTCTCGTGAAAGTACAATCTGTCGCTGGGGGCGGAGCTCCGGCTCCCACCGCACGTGCAAGTCAATGAGAGCAGAAGAGCTCGCGCCCACAAAAAAAACAAACTAAAAACTAAAACAGGAACATGGGGGGATATGGTAAGGTGTTTTTATTTTTTTTTTCTTCATTTTTTTTTTATAAAATAGCCTTCTTTCTGAGCACACTTGTTGTGTTTAATAAAAATTAAAATAATAATTAACATTAAGGTTTTAGATCGACTCCCAGTACCACAAAAACAGAAATTTCACATTTCTATGTTGCATAGCTTGCTGGCTATTCCCTAGGACAGTGGATACCTCTCACCTACACTCACTTTTACAATATTCAATTTAAGAATATCTGTTAGCTTTTCAAATAATGGTAATATTAGCAAAGAGAGGATGCCAGTGAAATTCCTACAGTAAGATCAGGAATACTAAAAGAGAACTGAAGACAGTTTTTAATGTTTGCATCACTAAATAAATGTTTTGATGGGATATTTGCACTCACATTAGTGGCCTCACTTGTATAATGCAGTATTACACAGTATTACACATAATATTAAAACATAACCTTGTCTGCACACGCATCACAGCAATTGTATGTGTTTTTCTTTAAATATGTACAGAAATGCTTTCTGCAAACACGTCACGCTACATTAATATTGTAGGCCAACTGTTCGGGTATTTCTTTACAGGGGGAAAAAAACATTAAGCAAGAAAATAAAATCAAATTTAGTATTTTTAGTCAAAATGGCTGCCATATTCGCGCACATCGTGTGACAGGTGAGGTGATAAAATGTGCAACACGAACGCAAACGTCTTGATTTTGCCACCACAAAATTAAAACAATTCTGACTTAACAAAAACTTGTTTACAAGACCAAACATTTAGCATGTTTGTGGATATGGAGTGTTTCAAAAAGCACTTTGGCCGACTTTGCCAGTCTGTCTCTGTGAGGCTGAAGTAACTTAGAAGAAAAACAAAGAACAGGTTTAGGCTCACATTGGTGCTGCTGTTGCATCGGGACATGATGTGTGGAGGATTTTTTATAATATTCTGACTAGTTATCACCTGCCGTCATAAAAGGTTTGACAACTTGTTTGTCTGTTAGCAAAATATTTAATGAACCACAGGGCATATTTTATTAAAACTGTTATGATAGGGTTTTGATTTTGTAGTTTGATTGTATTTGTTTTTCTTAAAACCTTTTCTTGTGTTCAGTGTGATCTCTGTTAATCTGTAATCCTTGCTTTCAGTTAACCACCCACCCCTGTTCATCCACTTGTTAAATTCACCTGCTGGAGAACCCAGTCATCACCACACCCTAATTAAAAAAAGAGCTCTTCTCGACTTCCTTGTTAAGTTGACGTAGTCTGCAGGCCGTAGTAAAATCATGTCAGACTGGGAGGCAGATATGCATTATTACAGTTTACTACTGCCAAATAATAATAAGTAGTTTTTTTGTCAGCTCATAAATGCCCATCCAGGTATGACAAACTCTCAGAAAGTAACACTGAACATACCTCTGCAAGGAGTCGACCTGGTTTAAGATGGTTGCCACAGCCAATCAACTTAAATGCAAACGTGGTTATAACTTGATCAGTTTTACCGATTTTGAGCTAAAATCTGGTGGGCTAGTAGCCGAGGGTCATCCCCAACACATACTTTGTTTAAAAGAAGCTGGAGTTAGTTCAAGAAATGCGAGTAATCCTGGTCCTGGAGAGCCACTATCCTGCATGTTTTACTCGTCTCCCTGCTCCAACACACCTGATTCAGAGGTTAAATTACCTCTTCATGTTCTGCAGAAGCCTGTTAATCACCCATTGATTCACATCAGGTGTGTTGGAGCAGAGAAACAAGTAAAACATGCAGGATGGTGGCCCTCCAGGACCAGGGTTAAACACCCCTGCGCTAGTTGTTTGTGTGAGATTTAATTTTTTATGGCAATTTATAATCCGTGACAGATAAATCAAATTTATAGTTATCTATATTACACTGACCTGGTACAAACTGCTTTACAGTAATCTGCAGACTTTATAGCTATTTCTCATGTAATTCAGCAGACTTTTTCTGTTTATTCTGATTGGTAGACTCCTTAAACTGAATGGTCTTTATTGTCAAAATACACTTTTATTTTTATGAATCTTAATAGTGAATGAATTTAAGACAGTTTTTTTAGGGGTTGGAGCTCTATTTGGGTAAATAGTTGTTTGCTCATCTGTACTCATATTCTAAAGAAGACGTTTTTTTTTAAAAAAAAGCTTACAGTAATTTTAAAGCAAACCATGTGCACAGAGACACCTAATGAAACTTTGCCTGAAGACTGTTTCAGGTTGGTTACATCAGCTGCAGGCTGTCATGTGGCGACATTATGGTGAAACACCTGCTGATATTCAGCAGCTGCAGCCTTTTATCACCTGTCCATGAAACTTTCTGCTCGAGCCACACCTGATGATCCTCTTACACTCATCCAGTTATGACTATAACTGACTGAATGACATAACTGTCCCAGCAACGTGATAATTAGACCTCCCAGTAGAGTCACATGGAGATGGACGACTGTCAAAAAGTGAATTTTTTAAAAACATATTTGTTTTAACAATTGGATTTACACTATCAAGCAACTTATTTTATTTGGTATACTATTGCAAATAAATGTGGTTTAAACTGTAATGAATTTAGAATAATGTACAAGCAAATATTTAAAAATACAATTTTTATGTTTCTACTCATATTTCAAATCTGTTTGATACAAATTTTCAATGTTTAATAACAAGTGCTGCATGCAAAGTTTAAAGAATAGCTTTCTGTTTGGATAAGTGCAATGAAATAGGAAAAATAAAGCTCACCTATGTCATCAAAAGCAGGGAAGGAGTAGTCAGCTAAGGCCTTCAGGAGGTCAGGGACGTCGCTCCTTTCCCCAAAGAAGATCTGGTTTGCTGTTGACATGATGAACAACTTGTACAAAAGCAAAAAAACACCCACTTCTATCTAAAACACGAGTCCAACAGTGAAGCAAAGCCTCAAAATGCGAGAGAAAGTCCCTGTACGATTTCAGCAGACGACTTCTGTGACTTCTCTCTAACTTATGGACATCACGGGCCGCCTGCATGTGTCTATAAACACGGTCTCGATAAGCGGCACAAGCCACGCCCCGTCGCTTGTTGACTCGATCCGATTTTGGCGCGAGCCCGTCTATCAAAAGGCAGCGCCTATCAGCGAACGGGAGGAGGGCGGGCCCTGGCAACGACAACAACAAGACCTTTTAGACAGTTTCTGCACAGCAGTCTCACCTGCACGTGCAAGGCAAGGCGGTTTCAACCCTCCTCAGGCAACACCGACACCTAGTGTTGGATTTATAAACTACAAACAAGGAGGAAATTTACAAAGCAAAGGAGAGAGGGGCGAGGAGTGATGGTAAACCCCGCCCCCGACTCTTCTGATTGGACAGAGCCTCTTCTCTCTCTTCCGTGTTTTTAGCCCCTAATGCTAATGCTAGAATGCTAGCTAGTTTATTGTCCGAGTCTTGAAGAAAACGAGCAAAAATAAGAAAAAATAAAACTGACATTTAAATAACTTTTTATGTTTTGCTAAACCGCCAATAAATTTTTTTTCAAGCTTTGTTTTCAGTGTGTTAAACAGTCTTTTAAACTTAGACACTGAAGATTGTTATTTAACTCAGGGGTTTCCAAAGTTAGGGTCTAGACCCAACTGTGGGTCATGAAACACCAAGTGAGGGATCCTGAAAACTTTTCTTGTAATTAAATAAAATTTAAAGGTGCAAATAGCACAGCTTTGTGATAATAGTTATAAAATATAGACAACTAGAGTTATAAATGTATGAAAACAGTTTTAGCTGCTTGTTATGTCATTATAACTTTGTTTAATTGACTTATTAGCAATTCTAACCTGCCGTAGTCTGATTGACTAATGTAAAGCATATATAAATGCAACTTTTAGTCTATGGTTCTTTTGAAAAATGTGTTTTATTCATGTTTTATGCAGCGTAGTGGTAACACTAAAAAATTTAGAGGAACCACCTTTAGCTCCAGCTGTCTTGAAGATATAAAACATATAAAAGTCAGTAAAATGATTAGTAACAACTGATGAGCATGCGTGGACTCGTATTTATGAATAAGTGGTATGTTAACCTAGTGCCAGATCTTATTACTTTGATTAGTTTTTAGTTGCAGTAAATATAAACTTCCATTAGGTTCTGTGCCATTTTAAGCTGCAGCCCATCTTATCCAGGACAACCATGCAAATTTTTGATTTTAAGTCTATTTTTCTTAGTTAAATAAAGGACAAACATTTGATAAAAATAAAGCTGTAGTTCTTGAAGTCGTCCAGAAGATGGTGCTGTGTGTATTTACTTTGAGAACACTTTGTTCTGTAATGTGAGGCTTTTGAAAATATTGAATTTATATTTATTGCTTATTTTACTTACTTAAAGACATGGACCAAGCAAAAGAGAGTGAGTTTTGATTTTGTTTTCTTTGGGAGTTTGGGGCTGATGATCATAACCTAAGTTATTAAAGCCTTAAAAGTCTTCTTAACCAGTGTTGTGGCTACACATTACACATTACCTTTTTGTCGCTTTTTTCAGAGCGACAGAAATGGACTTCCATACAGGAGAAAATGCACGTGAAAAAAGACATCCCTTTGAGACTTTTATTGTGGTAACACAAACTTTCAGGTTGAGATGTGAAAGGACACGAGGTAGAAAACTATCTGTTAATTACACTGGTCCCGATTTCCAAACGAGTCCGTTCTGCTAACAACAAACTAAACTTGGCTGCTGATAAAGACGAACCTCTTCCCACGAACAGCGATCCGTCTTTAAAACACCACTGAGCGTTTGTTGGGTAACACGGACACCAAAACGAGACCCTTTAGCAAAAGTTGATTATATCCTTTTAACATAAAACGATCATAAAAAGGTACCGTGTGCAGTTGCAGCACAACTATACGTTTCAAATATGACAAACGTACAAGTACGACACATTTTGAAACTTTACGCCACCCGAACCTGCCTCCCCACCGACAAGCCCCTCGTCTATTTCTTGCTCCTCTATACAAATCTTCATTGCTTTATCATTTTATTTAAGCCTTTTATATCATTCTCTTTTCTTTACTTGCTTCCTGAATCGCCCCTCAGGGATGAATCAGGTTTTCTGAATCTTAAGCTCTTGAAACTAGAGACTTCGAACTTGATCCACACACTGAAATACAAACAAACCATCAGTATGTTTATGAAAACTGAATCTGAAATATTAGTGTCATTTTCTAACTTGGATTTCTTTCATTAACTCTATAATTATTTACATACTTTTACTACTGGATGTGTAAAAATTGTCCTCTATTCAAATAAGTAAAAAAAAAAAAACTAAAATATATTTCTATACATTCCATTTGTGTTTTCCACAACATTGTTACATTCTTTGGATGGAAATGTTTTGAACACTAAAACCTTTACAACATTTATTATTTGGCTGTGAAAACACATCTACCTTTACAGTTTTTATTTATTATGAAATGAAACCTGGAGTTACTAACAGGACATTCGGCAGGCGTCATGTAGTGTAATTTGATAAATGTTCTTTTTAAGAATCACATATGAATTACAACAATAGGGAAGAACTAATCACAACACAAGAGAAAAGCAGAAATATGTACACAAATATATATTTTTTAAAACTGCAGTTATTGCAATTAGTGAGGACATAAATCACGAGACGCTGATGATGAACTGTCAGGACGTTCGGGTTTTTAGAGAAAGCTCTGATAGTTTGATTAAAAGAAAGAAAAAGTCAAGCTGTTAAAAGCAGGCTTCTCCAACTGTATGTTTTTTAGAGTTAAATTATTTTCCAGCCCGTGTGGATCCTCATGTGTCTGTTTAAGCGGGCCTTCTGGTTAAACGCTTCTCCGCACACGGCACAGGCCAGCTTCTCTCCCGTGTGGCTTCGCACGTGCGTGTTCAGATTCGTCTTCCGGCTAAACCTTTGGCCGCACACCTCGCAGGCAAACGGCTTCTCTCCCGTGTGGGTCCTTTTGTGCGCGACCAAAGTCGGCTTCTGGTTGAATCGTTGCCCGCACACGTCGCAGCCGAACGGCTTCTCTCCCGTGTGGATCCTCATGTGCGTGTTGAGGTTGGTCTTTCGACTGAACATCTGTCCGCACACGTCGCAGTGAAACGGCTTTTGCCCCGTGTGGATCCTCCTGTGCGTGATCAGAGACCCCTGCTGGGTGAACGTTTGGCCGCAGACTTCGCACACGAACGGCTCGTCCCCCGTGTGGATTCTCCTGTGGGTCTCTAAAGTCTTCTTACAGATAAACCTTTGGCCACAAACATCGCAACCGAACGGTTTCTGTCCCGTGTGGATCCTCATGTGCTTGTTTAGGTGCGTCCTCCGGCTTAAGCCCCGCCCGCACACGACACACTCGAATGGTTTCTGCCCCGTGTGGATCCTCATGTGTGTGATTAGGGTTGACTTTTGGGTAAACCGTTGTCCGCAAAAATCACAACCAAACGGTTTCTCCCCCGTGTGGATTCTAGCATGTATGTCTAAAGTTGTCTTGCGGGTAAATCTTTGTCGGCAAACGCCACAAACAAACGGTTTTTCTCCTACGTGGGTTTCCACGTGGGTTTTCAGATCGGTTTTCCTGCTAAATGTTTTCTCGCAGTTATTGCAGCTAAACACTTTGTGGACTTTCCCCTGCGAGTCAACGTTATGTTTCACTCGAAAACATTTCTTCTGAACAAAACGACCCGAAGACAGCAGCCCTGTTTGACTCGTTTCACGTCCTGGAAGAGTCCAGCTGTTAAACTGTTTGTCACCCTCGGAGGAGCTGAACGATGCGTCGCCGGCGTTCACACCTGACTCGGGTGTCCTGCTGGCCTTCCAGTCGTCATCGCTGCCTTTAGCTTTCGCTCCAGAGTCTGTAACGTGCATCAGCCAATAATCCGGATTGTTCACGTCGTCGTCCTCTTCGTCATCATCATCACTGACTTCAGTTTCTACAGAGTTGGAGTCGTCTTCCGAGGTCTTCAGATTTGGGTTTCTGCTAGTTTCGGCCTCTCCACAGTCCTCTCCGCCGGTCGCGGCTTTTATCCGGTCAGCCGAGCTGCAGGACGCAAAATCTTCCTCTTTCATTTGGCGCTGATGAAGCTGTGAGAACGGAGATTTCTCTTCATCGTCCTCGCTCTTCAGTGGAGACGCACCGAGCGCAAACCTGGTGGCACCCGCCTCCTTCCTCCCACTGAGCTGCTCTCCCTGCAAACTGGACCAGAGTTCCTCCTCCTCCTTTATGAGGAGCGGGTCCACACCGGGCCGCCATTCATCAGAAGCATCTTTATTCTCTCCCTCCAGGCTGGTCCAGAGTCCCTCCTCCTCCTCCTTAATGTGGACCGGGTCCACACCGGGCCTCCATTCTTCAGGAGTCTCTTCTTTAATCGGCAGCATCTGCTGAACATCTAGAGGGAACACAGGAACATTAGGAACTTTACATTCCGACTCACAGCTCATCCTGCTGAGTTCACAGCTCGACTGTCAACATATCTGAATCTGGATGTTAGAAAACTTCCTAAAACTAAACCCAAATAAGAGATATCCTTCTGGCTAAACCATCACTTATCCGATTTGGAACAAATTACACTTTTGATAAGTTTTCCAGGACATTCAGCTTTTCTTTAAAAAGAAAGAAAACAAATCAAATGAAATTATAGATCTTTTTAGTGACATTAGAGACAGCTGGTACAACTTCTTGAGACACTGTAAATAAATTAGGATCAATTTTAGGGTTTTAGTGCTCAACTTGTCTGATAAAATATGTTGATTAAACCACACAACAGCTGCTAAATAAATAAATAAGTCTCTAACTCAGGAAGGTTCAATAGTCAGCTTTTAAAAATTACAGCCCACAAAACTGCACTGTAGGCCATGCACATTATTTCTAAAAGTGATATTGTTATCACCTGAACATCTGCAGATTGACTAGTCAGAAAAGGAAATGCAGGATTTCTGTGCAACCAGGAAAGACCAGGAAGCTCACTGCTTGCCACATCACATGTGGCTGATGTGTAGCTTATGTGTTACATTTGGCTGCACAAGCGGAGCTCGGAGGGCAGGGACAAACCGCACTGATACATGTTCAGCGTCGACTGTGGGATACCGAAAATATATCTCAGAGTAAAACATTCTTCCAGCTGAAGTTTGAATGCAGCACGTTTCTGTCAGAAAAAAAAAAAAACAAACAAACCTGGCACTAGAGTTACCGAGGAGAAAGAGGAGGAGGGAAAAACCAAGCAGCGGTACGCGTTGTAAGAGCCGCAGAGTTTAGTTAAAGTTTGTTCGGAAGGATATCACCTGTACCTCAGACTGAGTTAAAGTTAAAGTTCAGCTCAGTGCCGAACTGTGAAAGCCTCCTGTAGTGAGTCGAATACACTGTGAAAAAAACAACTGCAGCTGAAACTCTGACTTTTCTACATGTTGGTTTGAGTCCCACTGCAAGGGTCCAACCACACAGCCGTAACTAGATTAGACTTAATGTCCAAGTCAAGAAAATGAATAACAACTTTTATTAGAAACAATTAGATGTAAGAGAATTCAATTAAGTTAAGCCAAGAGTAGTCCAGTACGTGTTACATACTTGTTACATGTTCAAATAAATGATTTTTTTTTTTGTCTTTAAGCAGACTGTTACTTAAGGACATAAAAATCCCTCAAACTGTCCAGGGGGGTATGTCCCAGAATTGAGACCTCAGATCCATATGGCTTATTTGTTTTTAATGCTAGTGCTTAACAACATCATGTTAACTACTGTTGTAATAACTATTTTCTCCTAGTAGTTTTTATCAAGCTAGGCTGCAGAATTAAAGAGTTCAGCCTTGTTGAACTTGTTTCTATAAGGGCAGAAACATCTGCTGTTTGAAGTTAGTTGTACCACACACAAAAAAAAACATATATTAGGGCAAAAACCTTAAATCTGACAGCTAAGTAGGTATTCTTCCATTCAAGCTGTTTCAAACGTTCAAATTAAGTGAAAACATTAAAGTAGGCATTGATACAATCTAAACCATTAAACGGAGGCTCTAAGTTGAAGAAGAAATTACATCTATTAGCTGCATTTAAGGCTGTAGCTAACCTGTAACTCGAAAAACGCTAATATACAAACCTAATCTGTCGTGTCGCGCTTTGGAGTTGTAAACACCAGCTGGCAGCTTCCCGTGTCGCACATTTTCATTTAAACGGGACAGCTTGTCTTCCTCTGCAGCCTTCAGTCGGTCCCTCGGCGTCATGGCTGCTCTTAGCTTTTGTCTATCGGCATTTTCCTCCACCAGCAGCGAGGAGCCGCCGCTCGACACCGCGCTGGCTTCGTGCTCCGGCTGCTTCACGTGAATGATAACAGCGGGCTTTCGTTTGAAAGCCATTTATTCGTCTATTTAGGAATTCACCGATACGTGCTTCGCAGATGTTAGCTGCACCATTAGCATCGGCCTGGCGGCGGCTAACGGCTGCAAAGGACTGTATTGATGCCGTTCGACCAATCAGCTGCGAGGAAAAAAAACGAGGAGCATACCATTAGGGTATAAACCAGGGGGGGGGGTGTTACAGTAGGACAGTAGCACAGTCTGTAACAGACACCTTTTTTTAATAATACTAATATTACCAATGATATATACCAATAATATATACCAATGACCTGATTGGTTGACTGACATCTCTGCATTCAGCTTCAGCCTTTAGCTTATACTTTAGCCACTGGAGCTGCTATTGTATCACAAACATCAGACATTAAAAAACAAACGGCAGATGAAGTTTTTCTGAAGCTTGTTTCGAAGAAGGGCTTATTACTCGAAGCTCTTCTACACACTCCTCTTTAGTGACATCTAGTGGGCAAAAAGGTTTATAACTCCACCTTGAAATGAAATGCTTCATCATGGTTGAGTTTAACATCATGAGACATTCCTGTCTGATACCAGGCTGTCGTTGTGCTGCTTTGAACGTGGACTTTTGTGGGTGAAAGAATAAAGTTATGGTTATTTGATGAATACATCATTTTAATAAATAAACTCGTTTAAACATGTGCCATGGCATGTTGCCTTTTTGCTTGTAAACATAATAGATAAGAACAAAAGTCTAATTTACAACACTATATCAGTTTGGAACAACACTGCAGGTTCCCTGCCTCCGTGACTGCATGCAAATAATCATTAATCATATTATATATATAAATATATACATACTTGAGTTAATATGCATCATTAATTCAGTGTCTGCTTCATTGTATAGTCTTTTTCTGTTTTTTCTTTTTGTTTCAAAGTTAATGTTTGTAGCTGTATGACTGGATTTTTATTGATGATTTTTAGCTGTTTTAATGTAAAACAATAGACTATTTTTCTTTGTTCATTAAAGTATGGTTGTTCTTAATTCTTTATAATATGCAGCAAGGAAAGGGTATATGAATGATTTGACATATTACATCTAAAACCAGGGTTAAGTTATGTATTTTTAAATAAATATTGATAGATTGGCCATTGGCTGGGATGAAGTTTGTCACCTGAGATCTGAAGTCTTGAATCAGGGACCCAAGCAGTCACGTGCTTTCGGTACTTCTGACGTCATCCATCACGTGACTCTCGCCAAACGAATGAAGCTCCGACACAGAGCTTCTGAAACTGTTGTTTTTTATTATTTTATCTTAACACATGCGCCGGAGCTTCGTCTTCAGGGGGCTCCATTGCTAAAACGCGGCTCTCTGACGGGAGTCTGCTCTCATCGTTCATGTGAAGCAGCCGGAACATCAGGCTGCCATGGCGGCTGCAGACTCCTCTCTGCTGCTGGGGGAACATGCTAATGGACAGAAGCTAACAGACCCGAGCAGGCAGCAGGCCAAACCGCAGCCGGACACTGCGGAGGAAAACACGCCGTCCAGTTTTCATGGAAACGAAACACTAGACGGTGTTTTCAACCCCAATGTCCGACGGCATCCATTAGGTTTGTATGTTCGCAGTTTTTTTTCCGTCGGGGGGGGTGATTGGTTGATTAGGGTCAGGGTGTAAACTGCTGTGTGTGGGGTGTGGCTCCCTGGTTGGGAGCACTGGACCGGGATGAGTGCGGGGAGCACAGCTGGAATAAGACGCCAGCAAAAGAACCAGAAGGCCGAGCATTCAAGGACTGCATGTTGCCCGCCGCCTTTCGTTTGACACTAAGGTCGTTTCATGTTCAGAAATGATTATAGCCTTTTCGGTCAATAAATACATAAAAAATAAAAAACGGACGAAGCGTCTCCACCTCCTCCCCGATGTTCAGAGCTGGAGTCAAAATGTCCGTTTTCTGGGCGCTGCCATGTTGCTCGCCAGGGGACGTGGAGCTGAAAGTCCCGCCCACACACGCTACCAACGCGCTGACAGGCTGTCAGTCCTGTCAATCACAGTGCAGCATAACGCTTTTCCTTAAAACACAAGTAAATAGTGAAATTAAACGTTAAAGGGAAAATGTATTTATTTGATCATACAGCAGGAATGTGACAACTACTTGAATGAACACAAATGAACACCGAAAACCAAAAAAGCAATTATCTGAACTGTATTTTTTTAACTTTTTGTTTGTAATTGGAGGAGTGGGATTTAATTGTGATTAGATGTACTGCAGACAGCCTAACAGAGGGAGCTCATCCTTAGTGGTTTCAACTTGTGGCTCCTGGTTCCGTCTGTAATTATGTTATATCCTGATGGCTAAACCTTGATAATAACATCAGGCTTGATGTCACGCAATATTGTGCGATCAGTTAGTGCTCAGAGTGTGTGTTATGAATGAGTCAAAGCTAATATTATGTCCAATTTTAGCTCAGTATCTATAAGATTGACTGAGTTACAGCCGTTTTTGTGTTGGCTAACATCAATTAACTCTGGTGGCCATCTTGAATTGGCTTGACTCTGACAGTGAATCAGTTGTAGATGTACCTCCAGACATTGCTTTCTGAGTTTCATTAAAATCTGTCAACATGAGATTTGCCAACACGACAAACAGGCCGAGGCATCATTGCCCGCCTTTCGGCAGTGGACGATTTAAAAAAAAAAAAAAAAAAAAAAAAAAAAAACTTTTTTTTTCTCTTGTGCCCTGTGGAGCTCCTGCCTGTCTCTTCTGGTTTTGGGCCAAACCAGAGGCGCTGAGTGAAGACAGGCATTGTTGCTGGAAAAAAAACTAGTGGGCTACAGTGAGCTGGTTGTAGTAGCTGCATCTTTTACTTGGTAATCAATTAATGTATGCATAGACATGGCTGATTGCCTTTTTTTTTTATAAGAAAAAACATCTGCTGGTTAAATCGGTCTACCTCTAGCATTAAGGTTCATGAAACCAGCTAAGATTTCTAACTGATCTGACAGTAATCGTCTAAGGTGACCTTTCCTCTGCTCCTGCTTCGTGGTTTATCACATGTCTGTTCTCAGCTCGGTTAAAGCTGCCTGTAGCTCCTAAAATCAGCCCAGAGCTGGTTCAACACATCTGTCGTATTTCTTGTCAAAACTCCTTGTTTTAAAACCAACGTAGTCCTGATTGTATTATATTTTACTACAAACAGCCTACTTGCACAGCTGAACAGAGGACTGGTTTGCCTCAGCTGCCCTTCTTTAAAAAGAAAATCAATCTTAAATACACCTGCGAGACTATGTTGGACCGACAGTGGCCTCATCTTTAATATACACCACAATATACACAATTAAATGTGCTTAAAACTGGCAGAAGTAAAACAACAGGTGTTGTGTTGAGATGTTTTCCCTGTTAAGATATTTTCCCCCATCCAAGCACAGCAGATTTCCATCCCTTGTTACAGTGGACAAACAAGGGACATTAAAAATGATTGAGATCTTTTCTTTTAGCGTTTTTACTTAAAATGCCAACAACAGAGGTTCAGAGGAAAACTGGTGGGGGAATCAGATCTCAACGGGGAACACAACCTCGGCCCATCACAGCATTAATCCGTCTAATCTGAGCCCAAAATCTAGTCTAAAAGTGCTCTCAAACATTTAATTGTTGGAAAATGTAGCACACCTTCCTTCCTTTAAAGAGTTCATTTAGCAGCTTCAAAAAAAAATCTTAGGGTGGTTTTTTCCTGATGGCTCTGTTTGTCTTTTTTTTTTTTTTTTAATTGCCGGCTAACTTGAAGTCCTCCAATGCTTCAGACTCCTCAGCTGCTGAAGATTTTTGTAACCCGGCTCGTTTGATGCGGTGGCAGCCGGGGACTCAGCTTCATTTGTTTGATGGTTTAAAACTGTAGTTCAGATGAGCAGGATCTCCACTGGCGAACAGAGCAGTTTCTAATGGTGTGGAGACGAGTTATTTTAGTTGAAACGCCTAAGAGTAGAAAATTAATTCATAAAAATGACTGTTAAACAAAAATATTGATAACAAATGATCATAATCAGCGTCATCGATTATGACAACTTTTCACCACATCCCTGAAAAAGACATTACAAATAATTCAGTACCGTTATTTACCTCCTGCCTGTTCTAACCTGTTACTCACCTCCACTGTCTCATTTAGACAAACACAGACAGATGTTGATTTTAAAAAGTAATTGGCTGTGATATTTTCCTGTCAAATAAATGACAAAAATATACAATTTACCTCATACATTTTACCAAATCGCATGTAATGGCTTCATTGTATTTCATGATGCTATGATGCTAGTGGGACTAAAATAGGATTATTAGGAATAAGATCTGAGCTCTTGGAGGGGTATTTAAGAATAGTAAATTGTTGTTTGTTTTATTAATTAGACATTTTTAAGTGCTTTTAGCCGAATGTTTTGGGTCATTTTCCTGTAGAAGGCCCATGACCTGTGACTGAGGCTGAACTTTCTGACACCAAGCATTTTTATTAATTTATTTTTTGCTCCAAATACTTCATTGTGCCCTGCATGGACACAAGGTTCTCCATGCCAAATGCAGCAAAGCGGCTCCAAAACAAAACCAAGCCTCCTTCATGTTTCACAGCAAGCATGGTAGTTTTTTTTTTTTTTTTTTTTCTTTCTTTGTAAGCTTCATTTTCCTTTCTGTAAACGTAGAGCTGATGTGACGGGTCAAAAAGCTCCAGTTTTGTCTGATCGGTTCAAAGAATATTCTCCAACATGCATTTCCAGTCTGGCTTTTTTGTGTGTTTTTCATCCAATAGTGGAGCTCTCCTGGGTCTTCTTCCATGGCGCCTATAATAAGTCAAAATGTGACGAATGGTGCAATCAGAAAGTGACGTACCTTGACATTTGAGTTCAGCTTGAATGGTTTTGAATGATTTCCTTGGTTGTTTTACTACCATTTTATCAACTTGGAGTTACATTTCCTCTTGTGTCCAAGTCTTGGGAGACTGGTTACCGTCCCCTGAACCTTATACTATTTAGTAACATTATCTGCTGTGGTCATAAGGACAGGAAGTTGCTTGTAGGTGGTCTTGGAGCCTTTACCTTTAACATGGATATTTACATTCTTCTTTCTCAGACAGCTCTCATCTTTGCTTTCTTTGCTCCATGTTCAGTGTGGCGCACAAAACGATATAAAACTACCCAGTGGCATATTTGGTCCTTTTTAAATGTGTGAATATTAAGTTAGTTGTCAATAACGTACATTTATTTCTGTGTTCCCTGCAGATGTTCAGCACATGGTGCTGGTTAAAGAAGAAGCTCCTGAGGAAGGCACCCCTGGTGAGGACCAGCAGGATCCAGAGCTTCTCTACATAAAGGAGGAAGAGGAGGAAGTCTGGACCAGTTCAGAGGGAGAGATGAAAGTAGGTTCTCCTGAAGGTTGGAGGCCTGGTTTGGACCCCATTCACATAAAGGAGGAAGAGGAGGAACTCTGGACCAGCCAGGAAGGAGAGGTCGAAGAACAAGCCGCTGAAGAATGGAGGCCTGGTGTGGACCCCCTCCGCAAAAAGGAGGAAGAGGAGGAGTTCAGTGGGAAGAATGAGACTGCTACTTCAAAGTTTTCCTTCACTCCAGTTCCTTTGAAGAGTGAGGAGGATGACGAGAAACCTTCGTTTTTACAGCTCCATCATCACCAGATGAAAGAGGAGGAGCTTCCATCCTGCAGCTTAGCTGACCAGATGAAAGCGGCAACTGGTGGAGGAGCTGAAACTATCAGGAACCCAGCTCTCAAGTCTCGTGAAGACAATTCCAGCTCCTCAGAGACCGAAGTCAGTTACAATGACGAAGAGGACAAAGATGCGAACAATCCTGATTGCAGTCTGGTAAAATTACCAGAACCAAGAGCTGAAGACGGCGGTGACGACTGGAAGGAGAGCAGGGTTCTCGAGTCGGCTCTGAACGACGTCGGCAAATCTTTTATCTGCTCCGAGTGCGGTAAACAGTTTGTCAGCAACCAGTCTTTTCTGAGACACGTGTCGAGCCATTCAGCCATGAGGTCAAGTTTTGTTCAAAAGAAATCTTATGGTGCGAAGAAAAATGCGGGTGAAGCCCAGATACCTCAGAAGTCATTAAGCTGTAACGACTGCGGTAAAATATTTACCTGTAAAACCGATTTAACCAAACACACGAGGATCCATACGGGGGAGAAACCTTACAGCTGCGACGTGTGTGGACGAAGGTTTAACCATAAGTCAAACTTAAACAAACACACAAGAACCCACACGGGGGAGAAACCGTACAGCTGCGACGTGTGTGGGCGAAGATTTAACCTCAAATCAAACATGAACAAACACTCGAGAATCCATACGGGGGAGAAACCGTTTGGCTGCGATGTCTGTGGGCAGAGGTTTACCTACAAGACGGATTTAGAAAGACACGCGCGTTTCCACAGAGGGCAGAAACTGTTCGAGTGCGACTTTTGCGGGGAAAAGTTTAGCCACAAGACCCATTTAGACAGACACGTGAGTTTCCACACAGGAGAGAAACCGTTCGGGTGTGACGTGTGTGGACAAAGGTTTACACGCATGACACATTTGGGCGTTCACATGAGGATCCACACTGGAGAGAAACCGTTTGGTTGCAGCGTATGCCAGCAGCGATTTAGCCTCAAGAACACTCTAAACAAACACATGAGAATCCACACAGGAGAGAAACCGTACGACTGCGGCGTCTGCGGCCGAAGGTTTACCCACAAGTCAAATTTAAACAAACACACACGAATCCATGCGGGGGAGAAACCCTACGATTGTGAAATATGTGGAAGGAGCTTTACCCATAAGTCCAATTTAAACAAACACATAAGAATCCACACGGTCCAGAAGCCGTTCGGTTGTGATCTCTGTGAGCAAAGCTTCTCGCGGAAGAAGCATTTAAGCATTCACATGAGAATCCATTCAGGAGAGAAACTGTTCGGTTGCGCCGTATGCCATCACAGGTTCAGCAACAAATCGCAGTTGGACAGGCACGTGAGCTTCCACACAGGGGAGAAGCAATTTTGCTGTGACCTCTGCGGACAGAGCTTCACACGAAAGACGCATTTGGGCATTCACATGAGGATCCACACGGGCGAGAAACCGTTTAGTTGCGACCTTTGCGGACAAAGTTTTCGACAGAAGGCACATTTAGATGGACACAGGAAGGTGCACACAGTACAGAAAGTGGTTGTGATGTACGCTGACGAAGGTTTAGCCCAGGAGTCGCCAGCAAATTTTGCTGAGGAGCCAGAATTCTTCTGTCAGGGCGCCGCAGGGGCCGACCTTTGATGCAAGACATGCTCAATATGATAATACTGGTGAATACACCTCATGGCTATCAAGCCTGATGATAAGAGGTTAATTATCTAATGATAAATTCTTAATTTCCCCAACCATGAATATGTATTTCAGCCTGATTAACATTTGCTGTTAATCAGCATTTTATTTGATGCTCAGATGCTTTGTAGTGGCGAGCCGTGTAGCCTGATAGACTTTAGAAAGCTACGTTTTTAACTACAGTTTCTGTCACCTGTTTATTTCTACCCATCTTTGTTTTCACACAGATGACATTTGCCATGCTGTTTTATTATTATGTCAGCTAAAGTGATTTTCTTTTGTTTTTATTTGTTAACGGAAGTTTGAATTTTGCTTTCGCCAGAGTCACTGTGCAGGAATGTTAAATGAGGGGGAAAAAAATATGAGCTTATACGGAAAATGAAATGTTAAGCATGACACAAAATAAGAGAAAAAAAAGCACTACATTTTTTTCGGTTATGAGATAAAGCACTGCAAGCTGCAATGCATTAACATGCAGAATAACATTTTATCTTCACTGAAATGCCATTCAAAGAACTTTTGAGGCATATTTAGCCTTAAAAGTAGGCTCGGTTGAGGTTCTGCATTCATTTGTATTCTGTTCAAAATAAATACCCTTATAAAGTCTCAGGAGGACTCAGTTTATTCCTCGCAGTAAATTGATAAAAATAAACATTACTAAATTGAAATAAATTGGCCTATTTTTTTACTATTTCAGTTGTTCTTGAGTAGCTTTAAATTAAGAAATATATATATATAAGATATCTTCAATACCATGGCACTTTGTTTCATCATTTTACCATTTTCATCTTCACGCAGATTGTGGGTGGGTGCCTTCTCTTCACACCCACCTCTCCCCACACACACACCCTCGCAGGCTGCTGTTCTGCAATCACTGGTTCAGCCAGAAGACGCATTTAAATAAACCTGTAAAAATCCATTTAAAAAAAAACATCCCACAAGAAACGGCATCAAATGCAGTGACTGTGTTCAAATTTAGATGTCAGTTTATTGTTTAAACATGAGAACCTACGCAAACCAGGAAACGGTTTAACTGTAAATATTAAAAATCTCCTAAACACATTTTTTTTTCTAAACTAAACTGAAACTGCATCATTTCAGGGTTTCGTGTTAAATAGTATATGTACTGTGAAGATGAACCGCTGATTTTAAAACGTGCATGTGTTTCAGCTGTCTTGTTGTGATAAGATTCTTTGTGTTCATACTTTAATATTTGTTTGACATTTATTAAAATACACTTCAGACCTCTTTAGTTGTTTAGCCACTCGTTCGAGGTTTTATCCCTGAATGAATGAACAGTGCTGGGCTGCACGGTGGTACAGAGGGTTAGGAGGCCCTTGGTTTGACTCCCAGCTGGTGCCTTTCTCCAAAAACATTAACAGGCAACTCTAAACTGCCCTTCGCCACGAGCGGGAGCGGACGCTTGTCTCCATGTGGGCCGGTGGTGAACTGGGCACCTGTCCAGGGTGTACCCCACCCCTCCCACCCAATGTGGAGGTTGGCACCAGCTGACCCGGATCAAGCTGGAAAAGTTACTGAGCTGCTGCAGACAAATATTAAATGCTGCAAATGATTGAGACGTTCAGATCATTTCCATTCAAAGATTGTAAATATTCTCTGGAAAACATTCTGAGGCTAATGGTTTAGGAAAAGAAACAAAAGTAATTTGGTTCCGTTTACTCTGATTTAAATTGATCTATTTTACATTAAGGATAGAAATTTTACATATTCATAGCTGTAGGTGTGTGTAAAATAATACAAACATGAATAAAAATGCATCAGGTTCAGGATAAAACTACTCTTTTTGGGTTCAGTTTGCAGAACAACACCTTAAAACACCTCGTTTAATGTGTATATGTATGTATATATATATTTTTTAACTTCTAAAAAATATGGTTTCAACAAAGTGGTTGATATTAGGCCTAAAAATAAATTGTTCTTGTGTAATTGTCAGGTTTCTGTTTTTATCTTAATCATATTTTTTTCATGTTGAATAAAACCTATAAATGTTTTGTAGAGTATTGTTTTTTTATTTGTATTATTATTATTACTATTATTATTTTGTATTTAAATGTTCAGTTGTGTTTAAAAACAATAACTTTTTGAGGAGAGACATTTCAACATGTCTGTTTATTGCATTTTTACTGACTACATGTTTCATGTCTTTGTGGAGCTAAATCAGGGCCATGTTGTTTGTTTATTTGAAAGCATAATTGAAACTGAAAGAATAAAAAGTGAAACCGGTTTGGAGTTTGAATTTTTTTTTTATTTGACATGAAGGGGATCGTTAGATAAGGTCTAATATGCTGCGTTCAGGAAACGTGGGAATGTATTCTATGCTCTATATTTACAGGAGTGCTTGGAAAACTAACTGACAGATCTTATTTTAAGCTTCCTTGCTTGACATGCAACACAAATCGTAGTGTAAGAGTAATCAAATATTTGAAATTAATCAGTTTCTTAGCCACCCTTTGAGCACAGACATTTTTCATGACTCTGAAGTAACAGGCGCTGCATTTCATAACTATACATCAATGAAATCATTGGCACCTAATATTTTCACAAGAGCATGCAGAGATGTTTGTGTAATCCCTTCATCTCCTCGGCTCGGTGAGAACAAACCATCAGGTTAAGCTGGAAATAGTCCTCTTAATGTAAACATGCAACAATATTATCTGTTATGGGATGTTTACAGTGTTAGTAGTTACACCGTCCTCTTTAGCTGTTTGCTCTTTTAGCCATTCATATATGGAAACCTTCAGCTGGGAGATGGGCTGACTTTTGTTTTTAGGAACTTTTGTGCTTTTCAAAATATTCAACTTTATTTACAAGTATTTTTCCCCTAGACATACTTTCAATTGTTTTAAAAACATTGTTGCTACTTCTAGCTATGCTTGTGATACCTTTAGCTAGCCTTGTGCTACTTTGAGCCTCTAACTAGCCATTTGCTACTTTTATTACTTAACTAGCCTTTTGGTACTCTCAACTTTTAGCTAATGTTTTACTACTTTTACCTACCATTCTGCTACTTTTAGTTATACTTTTTTATATTTTTAGCTAATCACTTTTTTTTTTACTTTTAACCTTTAACTAAAGTTTTGTTACTTTTAGCTATTCCTTTTGATACTTGTAACTAGCCTTTTGCTCCTTTAAGCTTTTAGCTAATGTTCTGCTTATTTTATCTTAAACAACTCAGTTTTATCTGTCTCAGTCAAACCATGCAGCACTCAGCGTTCACATTGGATTTTCCACCAAAAATGTAACTTCTCTCATTTCTCAGATTTCTTCTCTCGATCTTTGTCTTTTAACATCCCAGCAATCTGTGCAGAAACACTTTGGGGTTTAAAACATCCTCTGACATTTCCTCCCGTCGCTGATTTTCATTAAAACAGGAGAGTTTCTGTTCCTGTGCAGCGTTCAGGTGCTGTTTGACCTGCTGTCTCAACATGGCTATCAGCTGCTGTCCATGACCGCCAGGGAGGAGACGGTGGACACCAACCACGGCTCGGTGAACCGGCTGCTTCACACGAACGATGACACCAGGCTTTAATCCGAAACTTTGCCCCCCTCTTAATAAGATGTCTGTATTCAGTAGCTCAGTCTCAGCTGCACTTAGCTGAGGCTAACTCTCATAAAATGGGACAAAAAAGACACCAAATGTTGAAGACATATTTGTTTATTATTTGCCATCGTTCAGGGGTTAAGACTCGGGATTGGGTTACCACTCTGTGAAAGTCGAGGCAAAAAGTTCAGGCTAATAAATAAAAGTTTTGGCAACTTAAAACTTTGGTAAATTCGGGGCTTTCAACATTCCCGCTTTATAATGTCTCGAGAAATTACAAACCTGGCATGTCCCAAAAATCACGTCACGTGGCGAGCAGCTGAGATAAATAGTAAGAATCTGGGAGCATTTCACTTTCAAAAGTACAGCAAGTGGCCTCAGGCAGGTTACAGCGCATCACTTAGTTCACATTTAATGTGGTTAAACAACAACTACATCTACTACAGCGGTTTTATCTTTCTCTGTTATAGAATATGTTTTAACCAGGAAAAAAACAAAAAGTTTATATCACGTTGGTACGAATCAAACTCAAACATTTTGAGTATTTTAATGAACTTTGTTTTTTTCCCCACATCCGGCTCTTGATGAATAGTGAGATAAAAACTTGCTGAAGTAGAACAAAACAGAAGAAGAGTAAAGGCTGTAAGTATAATCGAATATGAACCCTTTATGCAGAATGTGTGATAAAATAAATCCATCATAGCTGGGTTTTTCACTGTGAACCCAACATGAGTTTGACTTTTAAAGCACTTATTAGTTTAAGACAAAGTTTAGACAGACACGCACTGCTCCATACCATGAAACAATTAAAACATTCATTAATAGAAAGTAAACGGTGTGCAGCACTTTCGGGGAAGGCAAATCCTTGCGCTACAGAACCCAAAGGTTTATTTGGCTCCCTGTGGATTCTGATTACTTCACCTAAAGACTCTGGTTTAAAAGTTGAAAAGCCAAAAGTCACAATCGCACCGCTACTGTGGCAGTTAAGAAACAAAGTGGCTCAAAGTCAAAGTACGCTCAGTCCTGAAGCAGAAAGTTATACTTCCCGAAGTCGAGCTCGTCGGGCATGATTAGCATGTCCTCCCTGGCCTTGGCCAGCTTTTGTCGCAGGAAGTCGCGCCTCTCGATCCACTCCTGCAGCTCCTCGGGGCTGTGGGCGTAGTCACAGCTCACGCCGTCAGGACAGCCGTCGTCCACCCTGGAAATCAGAAACACAGCGCTGTTTTTTATCTAAATCAGTAAACCACAAAGTGTAGACACCAGGGAAGATATAAACACTATTCCAACATTCAGTGGCTAGTTACATCATTTTAAAGGAATAGCGCAGACATTTTGAACAGTTAACATCGTATCTGTTGTAGATCGCTCTTTGGACAACCTTAGCTCAGAGAAATAGCTCATTTGAGACCAAAGTGTGTTGCTGCCGTCCTAAAGTCATCCTGAACACACGCACCAACAGAGCACATGATATCTTCATTTAAAGCTTTGGCATTAGCTGCTGGAGCCGACTTTGCCTGTCTGCAAAATGTCACATGAACCACTGAAAGTTTTTTGATGAAATTCACAGAAAGTCATCATTTGATGTACGTCTAGAAAAGCGTTTCCATGAGCCGTTGATGAAAGGTGGTTTTAAAATGACAGGTCATGGTTTATCTCAGACTAGCTCTTAATTTATCAATCTGGTCAGAATCAAACTATTTCTCTAAACTGGTCAGTCAAAGAGCTATCCACAGCAGGTAAGACAGTGATAGTTCATAACGTTTCCACAGAACCCCAATTCAAAATGTCTGAACTATCTGGTTTTTTTTTTAGCTTTACAGGTCTTCAGCGATTCAGGTTAAAAACTGCAGTGAAACGTTCCTCATAGTTATGGTCAGAACCTACAAAGATGAAGCTCTTACTCGGGGCAGATTTTGAAGCGTGTCCCGGGGAAGCGGTAGTTCCACGTCAGAGCCTCTTCTTCTCCCTCGCAGCTGAACACTCGGTCCTTGTGCTTCTCCGAAGAGATGTGCTGCTGCCACTGGCGCTCACTGTTACTGTGTTTGCCGCACAGACGGCAGTGGAAGCCACTCTGAGACACGAACACAACGCATTGTTCAAAAGCACTTTTCTTTGGAAGCACTCGGCCTAGGCATTAACCCACCATCAGTTCGGCGTAGTCTGTCGGCATCATGATGTATTTCTCCTCGGCGTTGGGCTGAGAGAGCCCGGCTCCATCTGCTTGGCGGCTCTGAGCAGCCAACGCCAGCCACATGTCATACACCTGCTGCATGTCCACCACTGCAGGCACAGGAAATACTCTTATCAGCTCAATTAAACTACCATATTTTCCAGACTATAAGGCTTAAAAGCCTTCAATTTTCTCAAAAAACGACAGTGTGCCTTATAATCCGGAGCACCTTATATATGTAAGAAGTCATGATGTTTTAGTATGACTTTGGTTAAACTACAAAGCTGCACCGCTCGCAGCATTAAGGCTCAGTTAGAGTCGCACACAGACATCTGAATAAACAAATGAACTAAAACAAAAGAGATAAACTCAAAAGTTCCCTCAAACGCAGGCCTGCTGTTGTTGTTTTTGCACGTCTCATATCTCTTGGTAACGGCAGAGGGGTTTTAATCACTCACGGTCATTATTCTTCATATACATCCACATCTCCCTCTCCTCCTGGCTGTGAGCAAACGTGCAGTTCCCGGTGTAGTTGCATTTCTTCTTCCTCAGAATCTGAGCACACATCTGCCGGAGGGAAACGGAGAGCTGTTAAATCCAGATCTCACTGCCGACAGCTGGTAAGAACGGAACAAAACGTGACGAGGCCTTCTGAAATTCAGCTAAAAGCGTCACTACCGGCAGAACGTCGGAATGACGCATGGTGGGTGATTAAAGCTGCGAGACAATAGTGTTGGAATCACTTGTGGTGAGATTCAACAAAAGATTACAAAAACCCTGTCAGCTTAACTACACCTCTCTTCTTTTATTCCACAACATAAAATTCTGCACTAATCCTTTGCCTTCTTTTTTTATCGTAAAACCAAACAATCAAATGTCAAAACATTCAATTTCTGACTCGTCTTCGATAAGATTTTCTCTTTCAAGAAGTAAAAAGTGGCCACGTAAATCTACAAATTAAGTTTTCAAAGCACCAGATACGAGCAGAACCACGTAAAATATAAAGGAAGTCAAGAAACGAGAGCAGGAGTCACAAACCCACGCGGCCACTGTCGGTGGCGTGAGCGGGCGTGTCAAACAGAGGGAGCACACCTACATCGTAATGCAGAGGGAAGTTCTTGGTATGTGGCAGCGGCCGGACCTGGACCCATTTACTCCTCTCCGAGGACCGGACCAGCAGCACTCGCCTCTCTTTGGTCCACCTGAGGAGGAAAACCAACAGGAGGAAGAATCCCTTTACTCCGTCTGATCCGCTGATCCGACCGCAGCTTAAAGACGCACAGCGTGACTCGGCGGCTTAGAGACTGGATAACGTTATCATCATTTGCTGCTCACAGATGTTACATGATTTCACACTTGTGGAAAAGACTCGGAGTTATTTAAATTTCCTCTCACGTGTGTCTGGCTTTGGCGTTGCAGTATTTGAGAGCTTTGTCCGGTTCACTGATCAGGCCTTCCCGCCAGCACTGAGCGCACGCAAACTTCATCTTCATATTAAGACTCTTCCCACCTCCTCCTCCTCCTCCTTTTGATTTGCTTCCACCTCCTCCAAAAGATAACTGTGTACAATGAAATGATGAGGGTGAACATAGAAAAAATTTAAATTAAGATTTATTGTTCTATAATTACAGTTTAGTCAAGATATTATAATAAATATCAAATATACACAAAATTCCTTAAATAAATAAGATAAGATAAATTTATTATTAACTGTTGGTGAGTTACAATGGCCAATATACATATTACATATATTTTAATCAATTCTACATAAATTAATTGTTACTAAGATGTGTTTTTGGTCTATCCAAGACCAAAATTTGTTCTTTGAAAAAAAAAAAAAAAAGTATTAGTTCTGAAGACAATACAACATATACAGACAAGATTAAACAGCTTTAAATGTGACGAGTGAATGAAATATATATAAAAAATAAACAATATCTCACCTGTTGCAGATAGCTCTTTGAACGACCTTATATCGCCATCATAAATCGCTAATCTCAAAATGTTTTATAGAAGTTCATGCTAATGCTGTTTTATAATCATTTACACTCCTGTCAGCTGTGCATTACACAGTTTCTTCCAGCAGGAGGTGCCCCAGGCTGTTCCAGAATCGCTACAGCTAGCTGCTGCTGTTGCGATTTATGCATCAAATAGCCATAAAATTCTACAAATAGCTGACTGATAGTGATGTAAAGCTTTATAAAAACAGCATTTGGATGAATCGCAATGAAGTTTTGCTACTTGAGCTGTTTGAAGGCGTCTGCAATCCTCGCTGGTCTCGGCTTGGAGACCTTGGTTCTCCAACCCGGGGTCAATCAAAAAGCTATCTACAACAGGTAAGTTATTACCTGTTCATACGCTTTCCACAAAACCCCCACTTCAAACGATGTGACCCATCACTTCAGGTGGAGATTGCTAAATTGAGGAAACGTACGCAAATCTTGCAGATTAAACAAATGATGACGTTCCTAGCCCACCTGCTACCCTTGGGTCAAAATGACCCTGGGGCCTCAGTTTGTGGGAGTGTAAATTTATAGCGAGTCCACCAGGTGGTTTGTTTTTACGTGGCAACAACTTCGCTCTTTTCGTGTAAAATGAGGAAGCTGCTTTTCGCGCGCAGCTGCTAGAATAAAGGACTAAGTGAAGAAGGAAAAAGCAGGCGCTCACTCAGCTCTCACTCGTTCAGTAAAAGGTTCAACACCTGCCTTTATTGAACACAAGGTTTTTTTTAAAAGATGTTGATGCTTTCAATGAGTTGCCAAGGACAGGTTACCTGACTCAGCGAGGCTGTTTTAGGAAAAATGGACCGATTTGTTCATTACGTATGAAAAAAGGCTGATCAGGAGCAAACAGACCAGAGAAAATATCATGTTTTTAAAGTAAAAAATAAATACATTTGTTCTTACTCTTTTCTCTTTTTCTTTCTTGAAGTTCTGCTCCTGCTTCTCGTGATACTTCATGGATATTTTCACAATCTCATCGGGGCTGATACCTGAAATCGAACACACACACACAGATAAAAACCACGTTAAAGTCGTAAACGAAGAGGCAAGCATTCCTAGAAGGGCTGCACGCCAGAGTTTTAAAGCGAGCTCTTGTGTGACCTGTTAGCGCTCTGTTCGTACGTTGGGAATGACTCTCGGCTACGACCACACCAAATTTTAGCTCAACATTTGTAAAAAGTCGCAGCCATTTTTGTGTTGCGTGTGGTCCACCGGCTGCAGCGGCCTTCTTGAAGGCAATCAGCTGTCGATGCACACCCAGGGATTAATTCCTGAGAGTTTTTATTAAAGTCTGTTCAGTGGTTCATGAGATATTTTGCTAACAGACGTGCACAAACAGGCAAAAATCATTATTGCTATTATGGCTGTAATTAAAACAAACAACCCAGCATATTTTAAGGCAAAACAAGCTGGAACTGGTTGAGAAAACTGTATTCTTGAGTGAAATACTTTTAAATTACATGTTTGTTTTTTTTTAAATTAATCTCTTTTTTTCTGGCTCTAGTGGCGTTTAGTTGACAAAAACACACAACCTCTGCCCCACATTACGAGTGATTACCTCCTCTGACTACAGAGAAGACAGTTTGCCCTCTAATAAATAAATTTCTTTTTTTTTTTTAATTTATTTTTATTTTCTTTATTTAACCAGGTAAACCCCATTGAGATCCAGATCTCATTTTCAAGGGGGACCTGGGCAATGGCGCCCCGTTCGCTTGACTGCACCTGTGTGACGCTGAACCCTCCAGGTTTTCAGCTCGATGACGGAGTGAGCGAACTGGCAGCTGTCCTCCAGCTGGCAGCCGTACCGAATGGCGTGGCGGCACAAGTCCAGGTGGCACAGGACGCTGAGCGGGCGGACCTTGCTGTAGTTGATGTTGTGGGTCCTCACCACGAACGCCAAGCACCTGACGGGGAGACGGCAAGCCAGCGTGTTTAAGACGGACAGAAAGCAGCCGATCGGAGCTGAAACGGCGACAGATGCTCCGCACGCTCACTTGTTGGCGTCAAAGTTGTGACGGACGTCTAAGTTGGAGCAGACGGCTTGATTATCAACGAATCGCTTACTGACGATTCGAGGTTTACTGTCGTAGCACTTCTACAGAGAACAAGACAAACAAACGTTGGGAGAAAAATACCGACTGGTCAGTTATTTTAGTCATCGTAAAACGATCTGCAGAATATCCAGCGGCAGTCAGAGGACGGTTCAGTCGACGACGTTTCCCACAGAGCTAACCTGACAGAGGAAGATGAACATGCCCTTGTTTTCCTGCAGAAGGCATATGATGCTGTTCACAGGGTCCAGTTTGACCGCCGTCGTCTCGAACAGCAAGTTTCTGTCCAGCGTCCCTCTCCTCTCCTCCGTCCAGACGTCGATCTCCAGCTGGTTGTAGGCAAACGTGCATCGTTCTCCGTACTCACACACGCCCAGATCTCCGGACTTTAGCAGATCTGGATGTGTTTGAGGAGAAGGACATATAAACAGACTGACCAGGGGTTACGAAATGTATCTTCACAGCAAGCTACGAAGTGACTCGCACAAATTATCCTAAATATTACCCTAAATACAGGGGGAATAACGCAAACATTTGCCAACTTCAAAAATCTGTGATACTTGCATTTTCTAGAACTTTTATGCTCACTAAAGTATGCTTTCACATACAGTAATGTCGTATTTTACAGGGCTGCTGAATCTAATTGTGTTTCTTTTCAAATCAGAAGAAGCTCAGCGTTAATATCTTCATGTTTTTGTGGTGAAACAACAGTCTCTTTCACTACTAAAAAGGTCTGCTACAGAAAAGAACATTTCAAACATCAAAACGTTCACAAAGAGAAAGTTTAGAGTTCAATTTGATCTTTTTTTTTGCCGTTTCGTCTTGTACTGCACGTGCAATAAGAATATAAAGAATAAAAGAGAGAAGAGATGTTCTGGCAGTGATGATTAGAGCAAAACAATTCAGACTGAAAGATCTTCAATATGATTTTCTCCTTCTGTTCTCGATGTTCTTACTTCTGCAAAGTACGAAGGGTCCAGAGAAGGAAGCGTTGAAGGGGATCTGACGCACTCGGGTCCAGTCTAAAGGAAAAATCCCTTTTCTTCTGCATAATAAAATGTCCTGCTTACAGCTGTGGGTGAGCTCTGGCTTGTGAACGTAACTATATATCCCCACACCTAAAAAAACCCAAAATGGATTCACACACAAATATACAAAATACTTTGATATTTTGAAACCGTAAACAGTAAACTGAACAAAACGTGGATGAGGGAGAATCTGTACTGAAGAGTCTTCCTTGCCGTCTGGTTTTTATCAGTTTCTGGCAGCAGCACATTTAGTTTCAGAGGGCTAGACTCGTTGACATACCTTCTCGAGGAAAACAGAGGGAACAGGCCTGCAGGAACTCGTGCGTGGAGGACAGGGGGTTAGACGCTGCACCAGACACAAGACTGTCCACCGCCTACATGTCCACAGCAGGAACAAGACAGCCATTAAGATCGACAAAACACACAATGAAACAGTACCTAAGAAGTCAGGTAAGCAGCCTTACTTTGTAGTGATTTTTAGGGGATTGGGTTACAGGAGCAGCAGCAGCAGCAGCGCTCTGAGAGTCGGACAGACCTGAGGAGAGGCAAAACAAATTATATAAAGGCTTTAAACGGATTTCTTGAAACCCAACTTTTCATATGGTTGTTCATCTACAAGGAGAAGCATTTTTCTGGATAGCTGATTGTTTTTTTAAGGAAAGTTTTAAAGAAGATTAGAACTGTAACAATCTAAAAGTAATGCAGGTTAACAACAAGGCTAAAGTTAGATTAAATTTAACAAGGTGACCAAGTAGGAGGCACATTTAGGATCAGCTGACTGAAAAAAAGGCAACTTTTAACAGGCGTGGTTCAGGCATCTGATTAGGACGCCTCTCTCTGTCCCACTGAGAGGAGACCCAGATCCTCTCTGGTCTGGGAACATCCCGGAGGGATCTGGAGAGCGTCTCTGTGGAGAGGGACGTCTGGGTTTCCCTCCTGGACCTGTTGACTCTGTGACCCCGACAACAATAAGGCCGAATGTGGACCAGATCTAAAGTTTCATTTAGTTTATATACAGGAATGTAAAAATACAAGTTCAACCCCTTTTTCAGCTCTAAAGGTTTGTCTGTAAGGATGTAAAATGAATCATTTGGTCCTTACAAAGACTGACAGTGATTCCAAACCATACAATAAAATATACTAAAATAAAATATATTAAAAAAAAGTCTAACAAAATATTTTACTACTACTTTGTTGGACTTTTTCGAAATGTGGAGAAACAAAAATGTATTTCTTCAAATATCTTTTGCTGTCAATTTTACTGTTTTTGACACACTTATAGTCATGGATGGATGGATGGATATATATATAATAATAACTTGCCTTTTTCAACACATGAGCTGCTTCGAAACCTATAAAAAGACTTCCTGATTTCCAAACAAAACAAATAAATATTAATAGACTGTAGTTACCATTTGTGCTGAAATCAGACAGTGAGTCCAAGCCTGATCCCCAGACTGAATCTGCTGCCGACGCAGCTCCAACATCTTCCACTGTGGAGAAGAGGTCCAGGGAATCAAGAGAGTCGAGCTGCTTCGTGGCTTTAGTGTTGGCTTTAGGAACGTCGCCGCTCTGACCATTTGTAGGAGAAACAGCCCCGATCACGTCGACTTCATCCAACAAGTCGAGAGACTGTCCTCCTGCATTCAGCTCCGTTTGAGGCTGATTAATCTCCTCGGCAGCAGCAGCAGCGGCACTTGGCGTCTCGTCCAAAAAGTCATCCAGGGAGTCGAGTGAGTCGAGCCTGTTCAGATAGTCCATCGTCGAGGAGTTCTGCGTGATGTTTAAAGCGTCTGCACCTGCTCCGTTTCCAGAGGTGGAGAGGTCATCTAACACATTCAGAGCTGGAGAGGCGGCGCCGCTGCTATCGCCGGCTGAAAAGGAGTCCAAGGAGTTGAGCTGGCTGAGGGCTGAGCTGAAGAAGGCCGGGGGGAGCTGGGGCGTTGGAGCGGGCAGGACAGGCGGGAGGGTGTGAACGAGCGACCTGCTCGAGTCTGAGAACGCTGCCTGAACGTGGGAGGAAATACAGAACCAAGCTTGAGTTACGCTCGCCGAGAGAACCTACATTTGCAGAAAACCAGTATTCATGGCTAACAATCAGCTCCTCTAGTTAATATTATTACATAAATAAAGGGTTAAATGAAAGAACAGCAGAAAAATACCTGTTTTTGTTAACTTCTCAGCCACATAATGCAAACCATTCAAGCAAATCTTGATTCACTGTCAGAACAAAACTTTAATTGTCTTCAAGCGGGGGAACATTTCACCTCAGTCAGTCCTTGTTCAGGGGGGAGGCTGTCGAGCAGGCTGTCCAAGTCGTCTCCCATCACTTCAGAGTCCTCCACCCTGAGAGGAACCACGGGGCTGGGAGGAGGTGTGGAGGTAAACGGGGCTTTGGGCGCGCCGACTGTGGAGAAGCAGGAGACAGTTCATTCGGGTCGGCCCGTCTTATAAAACCTGCGTGGACACATCTTGAACACAGTGTGACAACGGAACGGGATAAATACATATTTTGATTAAATCGTTGATAAAAAAAAAATCTCACCAGCTGCAACGACACTCCGAGGATTCACGCCATTTCCTAAATTACTATGAGACAACTGAAAAAATGAGGTAAATTAATAACAAAGAACGCCTGAAAAAACACTTTTGAATGAACAGAGATCTTTAAAAAAGTGACAATTTGGATGGCTAATAAATATATGACAAATTATCAGATGAGAAAAATGTTTTCCTTTGGGAAATCTATGATTGGCAACTTTGTAGGAAGTGTTTTTTTGTCATTTTCTGAATAAACTGGAATGATAAGGGATAAGTGGAACTTTCACTGGAAACACTGGATTTGAGAAGCAAAGCTAAATGAGAATCTAATAAAGACAAGTCTGCACGATATCTGCAGGTATGCTGGGTGTTATGACATTCTACAGATTCAGGAAAAATTAAGCAGACTTTTATTTTGAAGGTTTTACATATCAAAACAACAGTGAGTCTGCTGTAGATCTGATGGTGTGTTCAGGATCAGAGTCCTGTTGTCTAATCTATATTTGGACAGGTGTCTCACATTTGAATAATAACATTAATATGCTTGTAACCACATTTTAATACCATTTATCTATTTTCCTCAATGAAAAAAAAATCCGAACTCGACTCACCTTCGAGCTGACGTAGGGTTTCCGAATCTTCATCCCCAGCTGGATGGATAACTCCTGCGCGAGTTTATTCACCTGCTTATCCTGTTAAAAGTCAGATGAAGAGACCCACTGTGACATCGAAAACGAAAGGCACTATAACCTACAAGCCCGAGGTCCGCAGCCTTTATCAGCACTTGTGAGAATCTGAATGTTCCCGGCGCCTGCGCTCCGCTCACCTGAGGGTTGCTGAGCAGACAGACGGAGGTGCAGTCGTATGCCTCCCTGAATTTGCCGAGCTCCTTCAGACACAGAGCCTTCCTGTACAGAGCCCTGCGGCTCTCCTTGCACACCTCCAGAGCGCTGTTGCAGTCCTCGATGCCTTGATCATACTTTCCCTTTTTTTAAAAAAAAAAAAAACGGACAGCACAGCGGAAAAGAATAAGGACTTGAAGGAGCCTAAAAGCAACAAAGAACATACAGATGGCACTTTTTCTTCAAGTAAAAAGGTTGGTGTGGTTGTTGAAGGTTTAAGATAAGATAAGATAAAACTTTATTGATCCCAATACAGGAAAGGGTGAGATAAAATAAAGAAGAACGATACTAAAAAAACACTATACACATATACACATTTCTTTGGAATGCAGGTTTAGGCTCAGTGACCTTGTAATAATCAAACAAAACCAAATAGTGATGGTCACATTCCTTTAGTGGCAGTAAATCTGACTGGTGTCTTAGCAGAAGCCCAATAATTCAGTTGTGAGGAGAAAAAAGGGCAAAAAAAGCCTCTGTTGTAGAAAATTAAGGTTATTAACAGCAGGAATAAGTGCAAAAAAACCAGTTTTCCCCTTAATACCTTCTCTTAACTCTGCGTTTAGCTTTTATCTGCTCTTAACTCTGCAGTGAAACTAAAATTAACGTTGATAGACTTTACCACCACAGCTAATTGACAGAAAACACATAAATACCAATTTCAGTGTTACAAATAATGATAGAAAATGTGGTGTAGAAGCAGCTGGAGTCATCCCCAGCACGTGCTCTGAGCTTCAACAGATCACACAGCATCGTTGTTTAAAACTCAAACTTTTGGAGTCGACTCTGTTTGTTCGCAAAATATCTTACAATTCTGCTGTTGCAGAATCTGACAGAATGGAGTTTTGGGCCCAAATAGAAAATGATCACTGAGGTTTTGCACATTCTGGTCTTCATGCTCGTCATGCATCAGGAAGGAGAACAAGTCAAAGGCTTGTAAGTGAAGGGCCGCGGCGGGGGAGGAGAACAAGGCACTCTGAAGAGAAGGTGGGAGTTGTGAGAGTCGAGCTCGGCCCCTCACATGTGGTGTGGAGTGGAGGTGTCTGCTTCTTTTTTTTGTTTCAAGGAACTTCTTTCATGATCATTAACTTTGAAGCTCAAACTATTCACTTTTTTCGGTGTGGTGAGTAAATATATATATATTGCAGTAATGCTGTAGTGACGTACAATCAAACACTTTTAAACCTCAATTAAAAACTGATATCACAGGTAATGTATTATAGTGCTTTCTTGTGTTAAAGTCACTCAGTTGGTGCGTAAATATCAGAGCTAACCGAGTCCTAAAACCTCTGGACTGTCTCATTAACCCCTGACTGTCTGAACAGCCTGAAACTGACCAGCTTTATCCGTCTGATCAACTCTTTCTGATCAGAAACAACAGACAAAGTACTTCTAATCAAACGTTCAGTGCGTTTAATAACATGCCAAAGGAGTCTGAGGCGTCACTTATTAGGATTCATCCTCTGCAAACCACAAACGTCTGCAGCATTTTGAGACAACTCCTTAAAGCAGCTGTTGAGAAATTTCAGTCTTGAGCAAAACGGAGGGCCGACAAATGGGCATTGATCACAGCAGTGCAAATTAAACCACAGCTTAGACTAGGAGAGGATCCAACTGCACGAAACCTGCGTTTTCGTAACCAGTTTTGATCATTATCTCTAATTTCTTGTTACTGAAACAACACTGAGGCGACAAAACGAGCTGAAAGTCCTAAAATCAATACGGGTTGATGCACTTTTTTTTTTTTAATCCTGCCCCCTTCCAGCTGGACGAGTCGGATAAAGTTCACGCAGCGCCCGTCTTCAGTTTCAAGGGCGCGTGCACGAAGGAGAGAAGCAAATCTCACCACACTGTGGCAGGCGGCCGCTCGTTTGACGTACAGACTCTCCAGCAAAGCCTCCGGGATCCGGATGTCCTCTCCCTCGGCGTAGCGCGAGACATTCAAGCCCTCGGTGAACTCTTTGATGGCCTCCTCCCACTGCTCGTCCTGGAAGAAGGCATTGCCCTCCTCGAGCAGGTTGCACACCAAGTGGGTCAGAAAGTCCTGAGACGAGAGAAGGGGAAACAATTATTGACCCACAAAGTCACATTGTAGTACACATAAACAGCGTTTTTGACAATGTGTTGCTGGACTAAGCAGGGTTGGAGAGACGTTCCTGCACAGGGCCTAGAAATAAGCAGAACTTCGTGTCGAACTTATGAAGCCTCCGTGGATGTGCGATCACTCAAACACACTACTTTTAGGCTTTCTTGATAACGAACCTCCCTCTGCTCCTTTTACCCTGGGGGACCAGCATCCTTGATGTCAAAAACTGAACTGTAAAGTGACAGTTCTGATCTTGTAGAAAAAAGGTTATGAACAATTAATATTTCACCTATTTCCTGGAGCACTTCCTGTAAGAATATTATAACATTTTCTGCCAAAATAACTGCATGATGTGAAACTGACATTGATCTAAAGTTTTTTTTTAAAAGAAAAAAGCATTTTGTAGGAAGGGCTTTGAATGTTTTAAATACTGGACTTGAATTAATTTGACAGTAATCCATTGTGATCCTGGCTCCATTCGGATTAGTCATTATCTTCTTAATCCAGTCAGAATTAAATTTAGTTTCTCCACACTGAGGTTGTTCAAGAAGCTATCTACAGCAGGTAAGATATTAACTCATAACTTTTCCCACCTCAGAATAAATAAAACGACCATAAGGAAGATTTCCACTTCATCTTAAAGTCATCTTACGATAATTTTCCTCAAGAAGACATTAAGGTTTCTGAATCTTGTTTGTGTAATCGTTGTCTTTCTTAAATAAGTTTGATTTTTCTGTTGACCCTCAGCATCTTTATAATCCTTAGATTTGTTGTCAGTACACCTAACTGGTTGAGAGATGTTTCACAGAACAACAACAACAACTGTGAGACATGTTGCTACCACCAAACTGTGCATTTCACGTGTCGTCTCATTTTAATTTCACCGTAAATGTAAATTAAAGAGATTAACTTTTGCTTGGAGGGGTGGTAGGGATTTGAGGGTTCAAATGCCAGCCTTCGCAGCTGAAGTGCCAAATAAAGCAGTGGTCCCCAAAACTGGGGTCGGGGCCCCACTGTGGCTCATGAAACACCAAATGAGGGTCCTCAGATGATCCTTACAAATCAAGTCAAATGATTACTAACACAGCATAAATACAGAATAATTAAAGTAGCATCACAGTTGTAGAGGTGGCGTGTGGCGTCATTACGTCCTTGTTTAATAAGAGCTATTATCCCTAAACTGGTGCTGTTTGGGGTCGCGAGCCTCTGCAGTTGTTATGTTGTGGGTTAGAAGCTGAAAAGCTTGGGAGCTGCTGAAATAAAGGATTATGAGATGATTTATCCCTCTATCTGCAGTTCAAATATCTAGGCAGGACTGTTAGTTTTACAGGAGGTGCAGGTTGAAACAGACTTCATACCAAGAACACAAACAGAACTGATGATCTACCTGGTAGCTATCAGGATCTGGATAGGCCAGTGGAGACCTAAAGCACAAGACAAAAACTTCTTTAGATGCACTGGAAATGCATTTCTCTGAAGGAGTTTCACTTTCTGTCATCGTGAGCAGGAAAGCAGTCCTTACTGTATGAACGCCAGAGCACGGCTTATCTCCTCTTTGCGCTTCTCTCGGGCAGAGTCCTCCATCGCGGCTGCTCACTGGAGGAAGACATGAGGAAGAACAGCAGCTTAAACACGGTCCCCCAACTCTTTCAAAAAAAAAAAAAAAGAGCCGGGAACTTCCCGTCGAGCCGTGCAGACATAACAACGTGATAGCGTGATATTCTGCGCGTTGAAGCCCGAACACCAGCCTGACGTCCGGACTAACACTGGAGCCCCTGGGCCAACTTGACCGAGACACACCTACCTGAGGAGGCGAGGAAGTTCATTGGACCGAAAACAAAGTTTAAAGGCGAGTGTTGGTGGTAGATGACGAGCACTTTCGGCGGCTGAGAAACGGAGCTAGCGTGAGGGTGGTGGAGAAGAAAAAAAATGAGGAGAGCGGAGGACAGGCGGGGAGGCTCTCCTTAAAGTCTCCGGGTAAGTTTCGATTCCCAGCAGAGCAGCTTCCAGCAGACCCGAACCAGCGCTTCTGTCACGTGACCTGACGGCGCCCGGCGTCAAGGCAGCGCGACCAACGGTTGTGTCGCGGGGGACGCTGGGAATTGTAGTCCGACGTCAGCCCAGCGGAGCGGCGCTTTACGTGAGTTGTCGGCGGCGGTTCTAACTATTTATACTTCATTCTCCCGCCCCTAAAATCAATCCAGAGCAGTAAATTACTGTATTTCTCTTCTGCATCCTGTGTCACAGATAAGAGCACTTCCTCCGTTTCCATGGCAACCACATCTCACTACAGTCGTTCCTCAGGCCTCAGGGTGACCGGACATAACTTTACCAGCCTGTCATTCTTTCAGTGCAGTCATTGTTTTACTTAGCTTGAAAACACTTAAAACTATAAGTAAATCACATGTGAAATATAAGCAACACACCCAGTCATCACTAGTCATCAAACTCAAAGCTTTAAAGGCTCTCATCTTTTTGTCAGCTTTTTCTCGTTGGTAGTGTAAAGATGTAAGCCTGTTCTCATAAACTGATGCCTGGCTGTGATAATTAGCCTGGAGTTGCTCCAGATACCCAGACATTTGGCCATCTCTACAGGAGAGCAGAGAGGAAATCTCTGCATCTTTGCTCTGAAGGATCGTTTTGAGTTGAAGAGAAATTCCCTCTTGCTTTTCAAAGTCTGCTTGAAATTTGTCACATTGAGTCTGTAAAAGGTGCAGCTGAGCTTCAATGTCTGTATTTATCTTATCCATCTGCTCATGGTGAAGCTGCAGTTGGGAAATCGTGTCTTCTTTGTCAGTGAGCTGTTGATTCAAAGCATTTTTTTCTTGCTCTAGTCTTTCCACTCGTGTGGCAAGTTCCTTTACCTGCACAGCCATGACTTCTGCATTTTCACTCAGTTCAGCGTTGGTCGCACTCATGATAAACATCTGTCTCTGATGTGCAGAGGCAGCTACAGAGTAATCATTCAGTGTCCTTTCAAGTCTTGATTTAGTCACTTGTAGCTCATTCAGTTCCTTATCTTTTCTTCTCATGTCCTCCAGGAACCTGGTGATCATGGAGCCTTGTTCCAGGAGCTGGTTGTCCTTCTTGTTTAGACACTTTTGGTACAAATCATCCCAGAGTCTGGAGGTATCAGCTGCGTGTGGAGTTGAAGACAAAGCAGACAGTCTGGCTTCATTGGTCTCGGCTGCTCTCTTTAGAGTGTTTATCTCAAGATCTTTAGTGTCCAGCTGTTGCATCAGTTCATCCACTCTTTGACGTTCTTTCTCCTTCAGATTTTTGAGCTCATCTATTTGTTGATGTAACTGATTCTGCATGTACATTTGTGTTTCTTCGACACTTTGTGACAATTTTGTTTTCTCTGGCTGTTTATTGTGTTGTGATACTTTGAAGGCCAGCTGGTCTATTTCAGACTCAATGCTCCTGACTTTCTCCTCAGCTTCCTGGAGGAGTTTCTTGAAGGTAATCAACTCTGCCTCAACTTGTTTACTTCTCTCCTCCAATGCAGATGACTTCTCCAAGCCTTTCCTCATTTCTTCTTTCAAAAGTTCACCGAGTGACTGGGAGCTCTTTAAAGCGCTTTCTAAATCTAAAATGACCTCCTGGTATCTGATGCAGTTTTGTTGAAGCTGATTTATCTCCTGGTGCTTTTCTTTGAGCAGCTCTTGCAGTTCTCTCTTCATGTTTTTGGAGCCCTCATTGCCTCTTTGAACAGTCTTGAGTTTCTCCTCAAACTCTCGGACTAACTTGAGCTGCTGCTCCTCCTTTTCTCGACTGATTTGATTGCTCGTCTCTTCATTCGCTGTGAGCTGAGCAGTCAACTTGGCCTTCTGGGTTTGCAGAATGCTCACTGACTCTGTCAGTTCATCGATTCTCTCAGAATTCTTCAGGATCACTGTTTCCAAATATTCATTTTCGTTTTTCCCTTTGTCTGAAATCTCCTGAGCATTCTCGAGCTCCTCCTGCAGAAGCAATTTGTCGTCCTCCAGGATTCTCACCTTCTCATTCAGACTAATCGTCTCCTGGCGGTGCTTGGCAATAATGTCGTTCAACTCTTTGATGGTGTCATCTTTCTTTCCCAGCTGCAAGTTATAATTATTTTGAAGTGTTTCTAATTTTTCAGAGAAATCTGATTTCTCCTTTTGTAACAGATTGTTAATTTCAAGTTGTGCACCAAGTTCAGTTTTTTGGGCTTCAATCTGAGCAGTTAATAAATTATTCAAACTGAGAGCTTCATCGAGTTTAAACTGCATGTTGTTTGTGTATGTACTGGACTCCAAGCACTTCTCTTCCAACAAACAGCTGGCTGCTTCAAGCTTTTTGGCTAGTTGGTCGTTTTCTGCCTTCATATCAGTAAGTTTCACCCTGAGATCCTTTGAAGAATCTCTGATTTGGCAAATCTCTTCCTCAAGTAGCTGCTTTTTGTTGTTTAACTCACATTTCTATTTTGTGGTTTCCATTCAGCTCAGTGAGTTCTTCCCGAAGTTCCTGATTCTCTCCCTCAAGCTCCTTGATCGTTTGCAGTTTTTCTGTGTCCTGTCTTTAATTTTTTCATTTTCTTTCTTTAATTCTCTGGCTTGCTTTTCCAAAAGCTCCACCTGGCTCTCATGGTCATGTATTTTTCTGAGGGCGTCCTGACACTCTTTTTTAGATCCTTCTAAAAGCTGCCTCATCTTCTCCATTTCAGTGCTCATGTTTTCGTAAGCCTGCAAAAGAGACCCGTGCTTTTGTTTCAGGTCTGCGTGCTTTGACTTCCACTTGGACAGCTCCTCTGTTTGAGAGTCTTTAAGAGACTCGAGCTGGCAGGAAAAGGCCTGTTTCTGATGAGTGATGTTCTCAATGGTTAGTTTCAAACTGTCGCAGGCTGCAGAGAGGCTGCAGTTCTCGTTGAGGACGCATTCGACCTCACAGCCTGAAACCTCTCACTTTAGTGTTAAAAAACCATTTCACCGCACTCTCTCTCTCTCTCTCTCTCTCTCTCTCTC
>NC_051441.1:16361704-16423919 GCF_001649575.2 Kryptolebias marmoratus | reverse complement strand
TTCTCTGCAATGAGTCTTCGAACTTCTCCCTGTAAATGTGCATTTTCCTCATTTTGGATCTTTCGCTTCTCGTTCAGACTTTTGATCTGCTCTTTGAGATTCTGCAGCTCTGAAAGCAGCTGGGATGCCTGTTTGGCCTGAGAAGCATACTGATTATTTATTGCATGAAGAGCCATTTCTCTCTGCTCAAGGCTCTCTGTCAGTGAATTCATTTGTGCTACAACCTGAAGATGTTGGGATTTAAGTCTTTCTATCTCAATGGTCAGCTGGCTTACACTTGCTTGATGAGATGCTAAAGCTTCATCCTTTTCCTTTGAAAGACAGGAATGTAAGGTTTTGGTTTTTTCCAGTTCATCTGTGCTCACAGATAACTCATTTCTCAGCGTTTCGATAACGGTTATTGCCATCTGCTGTTCATCTAATTGTGCTCGAAGGTTAGAAACTTCCTCAGTCTTCTCAGAGAGATGCTTTTGTACAGCTTGTAACTCCTCTAAGCTAACTGCATATTTTTTCTGCAGGTTGTTGAAGGCACTTTGTGTCTCGTCTGCTGACCTCTTCAGGTTTTCAGACTCCACAGACAGTGACTGAATCTGACTCTGCAGCTGGGACACCAACTCTGTGCTTTCTATAAACTGAGCTTTAAAGAACAATGCCTCATCTGTTTGTCTCTGGAAATCCACCAGAGACTTAGATTGTACCAGAAGCTTTACTTCTTTATCCTCCGAAGCCTTTTTGAGACTATCCACTTCACACCTTCTGCTCAGTTCAGAAGTTTTTATTACAAATGCATATATATGTGCGTTCGTGCTTGGGGAGGGATTAACGGTGTGTGCGTGTGCGTCCCAGGAAAGACATTGCACCTGACAGATTTAGAACCGGAAGGTCAATAAAGGTCAATACAACCGGGTAGTAAAACTGTCACTTTGAGTTTGAGGAGAAGTGGGTGACATACCTCACGGGGTGCAGCTGTGTACAACTGGACAACTGTGATTTACGGGAAGGCTCGTCTCTGCAGATAGAGAGAGAGAGTGTGTGCTGAAATGGGTTTTTTTAACACTAAAGTGAGAGGTTTCCACCCCCCGGGTCACTCTAAGCTGGGAGGTGGGGCTTCACCAGAACCGGGAGGTGGGGACGGGAGGTGGGGCTCTCGGACCCCCCCAAAGGGGTTCACCAGAACCGGGAGGTGGGGGTGGACCCCCCCAAAGGGGTTCACCTAAAGGTCAATATGGCCGGGGTAATAAAACTGTCACTTTGAGTTTGATGACTAGTGGGGTATATATTCTCTCACAGGTTCTCATGACTATAGTTAGGTGATTGAATGCAACAAAAATAAATGAAAGTTAAAAAAAAATTTCCAACAAGTTTAATAAGTCTTCTTAAGCTGCTGAATAGGATTAATATGGCTCAAGCTTTAGTTATATATTTTCACTTTAATATTGATCATATGCATAGCACTAGTATCGATCCTGAGGGAGATGATACAAAGTTTAAATGATGCTTGCTGAAGAGCAAGTCTTTGCGTGATTAAATGATGCAAATCAAGACCTTCTTCTTGTTTATCTCAACAAAAGATATATTAGTTACACGCCTACCTCAACCAACAAGCAAAACACCATTGATCCCTGAAGATATCTGTGAACTCCGCCCAGGAGTCAGGGCCACAACCATCTGAATGTTAATGCAACTGGTTGGATCTGTGGTCCAGCCCTGCAGTTTGTACTCTCCATGTGTATTAAATAAATTCTTAAACTGGGAAATAGATTGTTCTAAGGAGCTTGATTCTTACAATTTGAACATGCTTTTTAGCCGCCTGTGTCTCCTCGCGGTCTTTTTAAGTTCACAGGTTTCTAAGTTTTGCTGGAACAGTTGGAAAGATGAAACTGCTACAAGATCAAAATTACCCAATTGTCGTCATGCGACCTTGTGAACAAGAGCCGACTTTGTGACTTCTCGTGGAGGATGCAAGCAGCTGGTCTCAAGCTCCATGAAAAGCGCTAAAATTGTATCTTGATGACGTGAGTATGTGTGACGAAAACTGCATACTTTTCAACTTGCCCCTCCCACCAAGATTTCATCTTGTGCATTGTAGTTTCTTACAGGGTACTCTGTGATTGGTCAGAACACTGTGGGTGTGTTTGTTTATGCAGGATAGCACATGAGTTTGCATGTTCTCCTCGTGTTTGCGTGGGGTTTTCTCCCTCAGTCTAAAAAAATGCATGTTAGACTGCCTTCAAGCCCAGGCCTCCCTTGAAAAAGAGATCTGTGATCTCAACGCGATCCTTTCTTCCTCCATCTGATACTTCATCGATGTGATAATAATAACCTATTGTGCTGTCGCTGCGTTGTTGTTTATATGCTTTGCTATGAGCGTGACGTGTGGTACAGAAGGAGGCCTTACCAGGACTTCTCCCCCGCAGTTTCTCTTTGAGTATGAACCATCCATGCATAAAAGACCGTCTCACAATCAAGCCAGCGGGATGGGATGTCTTCTGTCTTGTGAAGTATAACCAGACCTTTAGACTTCACACTCATCGTTCTTGAATTTCAAAGTGGTTTACCTGCCATCCAGACCTGGAAATGACACCATCAGACACTGACTCAAGACCTCCCAACCATCAAATTGTTGTACAGTTGTTTGATTAAATAATAATAATAAAAATAGGAGAAGAAGTTGCTGACTAACAGCACACAGTTGTGGGTTTTTATTGTAATTTGTGTAATTAATAATCATAGACAAATAGCCTAAATTCATTAATTTAAGTCCAAAAGTAAACCTTTCTGACAATAAATGTTGACCCCTGCTGCAGCCTCATACCCCACTTTCACCACTTTAAGAGGAAAAAACTCTAGCTCCACCACCACTCAAAGGCACCACTCTATAGCAAGTCAATTTATAGGAGGAAACAGAGGTTTATGTAATAACATTCCAGTTTTCCAGAGCACATATCTCACACGTCACCCCCACCACACCCATGGGGTTCTCCCATGGGTGTGGTGGGGGTGGAGATTCAACAACAAAATAAAAAATAGTACAATATGTCCTAGTTAATGTATAAGCCAACACAGGTAAAGCCTTTATCCTTAGCAATCCATTTTCACTGTTTCTCCTCCGCCTTGGACAGATCATTATTAAATTTAACCACATCCATTACTGTTGTGCAGAAGGCTTCCAGCTGTGGTGCTCTTTTAAGGACTCAGAGTTTTTTTTTTAAATGTCAGAATTACTTGAGGATCTGTCAGAAATTGAAAACTGGCTAAAAAACCATCTTCCTTCAGTTAAAAGGATTAATATCTGCACGCTAACTAGTCTGCACCTACATATACGTTAAACCCTCTGCAGCATCTGAGGGGTCGGGAATTATTAGCTGTTCTCTTCTATCAGGAAATTTCTCTGCTGCACCCGAAACATTTGTCATCAAACCACTTTTTAAAAAAGCAGCCCAGATCCATCTGTAATATCTAATTGTAGGCCTGTTTCAAATCTACAGTTTACTTGAAAATGCCATTTACAATCAGATCATTAGTTAATCAAAGTCTTTGATATTTATTAGTCTGTTTTTTTTGCATTAGCAGGGTACAGATACTCATTAACGTTGTAAATGACCCGCACATCAGCACTGATTTAAAAAAAAAAAAAGCAGTTCTTGTACTTCTGGATCTCCGTGCCATTTTGGATAAGGTGGATCATGATATTTTATTGGACTGGTTAGACAACTGGGTTGGCTTTTCTGGTCCACTGGTTTTGAACAATACGTCTGTAAATGTCTGCATGAATATGTTTGTGGTGCCATACTCAGTTGTTAGTTGAATGTTTGAGCGCATGTGTACTTTTATGTATTTCCAAATATTGTGCTTTTGTTCTTGTTGGAAACCACAGTGGGCGCTGCACTTTTCCCTGGACCCTAGATATTCAAAATATATGAAAATAAAAAAACAAAACAAAGACACAGTAAGCCTGCGTGTTGCGACACTGAGTATTTCGTTATACTTGTATAACTAATAGGTGTCATAAAATTGCATGAATGACACCACAGTAATTATTTTCGGAAATAATTTCACGGGACAGTTCCACATTTCAGGTTCCTGTAAGTAATTCTCCTTTATGTTACCTCGCCATTTACTATTTTGAACGGTCTGTTTATTCCTATATGTAAATATATAAAAATAGAATAAATATATTAGGGTGACTAAACAAGAAATAAGAAAGTTAAGCAAGAATAATAAAAGTTGGTCATCAGTTTTATTGTTTTACTCCAACCTCGAGAGTTGGAGTGAAAGCGCTTTGGCCCCTGAACGCATCGTTGTAGTCCAATTGAACTACATTTCCCTTGAGTCTTTGCTCCGATGTCGTCAAGCCGCCGGGTAGTTTTGCTGCCTGGATTTGGTTTTGAACGGCAGGGGCGAGCGGGAGTGTGTTACTACCGGGCTTTTGGTTCAATCGTAAAACGAGTGTTGAGGTAATGACGATACGTTTTTTACTTAGGAATTAAGAGTTGAGCTACAGTCGTGGCTTAGCGTATCCATGGCAACCGGTTTAAACAGCGAGTTACCGGCCGGCTCTGAACGCTGTGAGGCCGAATGAAGAGGCCGAGTTACGGGCACGCTCCGCTTCACGTGAACGGCAACGCTATAGCTAGCTGGGTCGCCTGCTTCGTATTACGACGAGCAAGGAGGGATTTAAACGTTTTCACTGTTTCACTGCGATGCTTCCCGTGTGTTTATTTTGTCTGGAAAGCACGTAGCATTATGTTGCCGCGCATGTACGTCAGACCCCGAAGCCGTTAGCGGTTAGCAGCCGTCGGCTAATGTTAGCCTTTAGGTATTTTCAGTCGGAAATCTACACCGGAATGACTCTGTGCTAACAGGACTGGAAGCCACTGCGTCCGCTTTCATGCCCTTTAAACACGTGGGTTTAAGTCTATACTCCCAGTACTGTGCTACTTTGAAGAGGTCCAGGGTTTCCAAATATGAAACACATTTTTAAATCCTTAACTCCTATTTAAAGTGACACGACCTGGACTGAACGCATCAGATGTAAACACTGCTTTAGGATCTGATTGATTTGTTTCAGTGCTCAGTCTAGAACTAGCTCTATGGACTAATAATGGTCATGTTTTAGGGTTTCAGAGGGACTCCTGGTAGGCAGCCTTTGTTTTGCTGCGATATGGGATGCACAATAAAACATAAATGATGTGTTTCGCACTCAGACGCCCCAATGGCGACAGACATTGTTGCACAGTTGGCTGACTCTCTTGCCAAGACTGCGGTCGAAGATGGAGAGCTGAGTTACAAAGGTCAGGGAAGGAAACTGGACGATGCTAAGTCAGGTACGTTTACTGCTTTTATTCTGTCTTCACTGCTCCCGAGAGTTGATTAGTAACTGCTTTGTTTCTGAACCTGAATCCGCACGCTCTCCCTGCAGTGGAGGACATGGTGAAGGAGATCCAGGACTTTGAGGGTTTGCAGGCTCTCAGGCTGGAGGGAAACACATTCGGCGTGGAGGCGGCGCAGGCCATCGCCAAGGCCCTGGAGGCAAAGAGCGACTTTAAGGTTCGACTGTTGGTCATCTACCTTTTTGTGACTCTTGCTGACCTGCAGGATTAAACTGTCTAATACAAAATCAAATGTAGTAACACATTCAGAAATTTATTTTATATATGTTAATTACACTCTGATTCATAATTCTCTACATCACAGACAAAAACATTTCTTTTAATCAAAATACTGACAGAAAACTACCTGTTGTGTTCAGATTTAGATGTAATCTAAATCTATGTAGGTCTCTATCTTTGAATAGTTTCAACAAATGATCAAATGTAAGATAAATTTCATCAACTGGTCTGTTTTTGACGTTGAGTGATGACGACGTTTAAAGGTGCTGCAGCATTAGTTTTTATGCCCTAAGATAAGATCAGCTTTGTGTTTTGGCCACATTGTTTACGTGTATTTATTTTCCCCCCTCTCAGCGCTGTTATTGGAGCGACATGTTTACTGGTCGGCTGCGCTCTGAAATCCCTCCTGCCCTGGTAATGTGCCTGTTCCATTACACTAATGCTGATATCAAATGAAGATTAACCTGACTTGTGTCATACAGTCCGTGACTTTCTCTTCTCCTGAAAACAAAGCTTGTTTTATTCATTTTCTTGTGCATCTTTATCTGTTTTTTTGTGTTGTAGAATTCACTGGGTGGCGCACTGATGCTAGCGGGTGCCAGGCTGACCGTTTTAGACCTCAGCGACAACGCGTTTGGACCCGATGGTGTAAAGGGCATTGAGGGCCTGCTAAAGAGCGTAGCCTGCTTCACGCTGCAGGAACTTCGTCTAAATAACTGCGGCATGGGCATCGGAGGAGGCAAGGTGAATCGAAAGAAAAGACTGACAGGGATTACTAAAGAGAAATATACAAATGCCTTACAGAATGCATTAAACATTACTTTGTTCCTAAGAATGTTTTGAACTCTTCAGATTTTGGCCGCTTCGTTGATGCAGTGTCATCAAAAGTCCAGTGCAGAGAACACCCCCCTCCGCCTGAAGGTGTTTGTTGCAGGAAGGAACCGACTGGAAAACGATGGAGCCACTGCTCTTGCTCAAGCCTTCAAGGTACAGAAGTGTCTGCTGTGTGAGCTTTGAAACACCATTAGACCGTTTGCTAATGGCTTGACTGTGGTTCCTCAAAGCATTACTTTTCACTTTGTTAAAAAGTTGCTCAACTATGTAAATGTCCCGTTAAATTTGATTTGTTTCCTTCCAGCTGATGGGCAGCCTGGAGGAGGTTCACATGCCCCAGAATGGCATCAATCACCCTGGTGTGACAGCACTGGCCTTAGCCATGCAGCAGAACCCAGGACTCCGAATCCTAAACCTCAATGACAACACCTTTACTGAGAAGGGGGCCGTCGCCATGGCTCAGGTACTGAGATGTATGACATGACAGCTGACACGTAGCTGCAATTGGTGGATCGTTTTAGAGCAACTTGTGGTAAAAAAAAGATGTATGTTTTCTTAATCACTTGGCTGAAAAGCAAAAACAGATTTATACAGAAGCAAATGTTTGAATAAAATTGATTAAATTTGACATGAAAACCTGTTCAGTAATAGTTGCAAAAGGTTGGATTATTTTTTGCAGTTTTATTTGAGTGTAAACAGAGGCGAGTTCCTTTGTATCTGAAGAAAGTAGCAGTCCATGCACAGGAAATGACATCCTCTGATTCAGGCAAAATGCAATCTAAAGTAGGTTTTACTTCATTCATAAAAGCTAGAAATGGTTTCACCTCTGCTGAAAGGCTCTAAAGGGACGCTGATGAATCTCAAAATGTACTGGAAATTAGAAGCTTTAAGATTAAATCAAAACGAGAAGTGGATTTTGCTGTAATTTTTTTTCAAACAGTGCATCACAGTCAGTTTTACATGCACCAGCGGTTGCTTTTTTTTTCACGATTTGATTTGTGCGTGTTCTCACAGGCGCTGAAAGACCTGCGGAGCATCCAGGTGATCAACTTTGGAGACTGTCTGGTTCGGCCAGAAGGCGCTAGAGCGATTGCAGATACAGTGTCGGAGGGGCTGCCGATCCTCAAGGTGAGCGCGGGGGACACTTCGTCACCAGATCTGAACACACAAGAGCTGTGTTTTTGTAATAATTTTTTATCGGTCAACATCGGCATAAATGTTAAGAGCCTGAGAAGAAAAACAGTCTGTAGTATACAGTTTTGCCTAAACTTTTCTTGTCGTATTTTAAACTGTATTTTTTTTGTTATTAGCATTACTGTCACTGTCCTCCTCCCCTCCAGTGAATCTTTTGTTCAATTCAACAGGAGCTGAATCTGTCGTACGGTGAGATCACAGCAGAAGCTGCTCTGGCTGTCGTACAGGCAGTGAAGAACAAGGACCAGCTGGAAAAACTGGACCTGAACGGTACAGAGGCTCTGAGCATGTTTACCTTTCATTAACAGTTTCATTTGAAAACTCCTTCAGCATCTGTTAGTGAGATATTTATGTCAGTATTTTAAAAGCTTTAAGTAAATGGCATCTCTAGTGATTTCTTTTTTCTATATTCTCTATACAAATATTCATAGCAGTTTATTTATTTATCTATGTGACCATGTTCCAAGTTTTATTTCCCCGTCTGGTTTTCAGGTAACTGTCTAGGAGACGATGGCTGCAAAGCTCTGAAAGACGCCATGGAGGAGATGAACATGGGCGAGTTTCTAGGATCACTGAGGTAAGCATCTCATTTTAACCCACAAGCTCACAAATAATCCATTTTCTTCCATTGCTTCGACCTGTTCTTTTGTGCATCGTAAAGGCTCGAGCCAGTTTATATTGGATTGGAATAAAGGATCTAGCTTTTTTGCCAAAGATGTGGTTCTGTGGCGCCTTTGGGCCGTGTGCGCTGGGGCAGTTTGCAGTGGAGTGTGAAGCTGCCGGGAATAAGTCTCCTACTTAAGACATTTAAAGCTGGGAGTAAAACGCCTTCTGGCCGCCTCAGCGTGATTTGTGAAAGGATCGAGGTAGCATGGAGGGTAAAAGTTGGGCAAAAGCGTCTTAACTGTCGACCTATGATAGGAGGAGCCGGCTCAGCCGTGTGATGTGGTGATGAGAGACGGTCTGCATGACCTGCTGACCACAGGATTTAAATCTCTGACATGTCAGAGGACATTTTAAGCACACATTTTATGTGTAGCGCTCTGCGTCAACACAATAGAGTTATACTTCATGCCTCTTTTGCTTCATTAGTCACTGGGCACGTCTTTGCGGGATGTTACAGAATCTGGGAGTCTTGTTCACAAGTGACGGTAGGATGGAGTGAAACGGCGCGACAGGTTCGAGGCTTCATCTGAAATAATGAGGGCGTTCCTCCAGTCTGTTATGATGAAGAAGGAGCTGAGCCAAAAGGCAAAGCTCTGGATCTACTGGTGCGTCTACATTCCAGCTCTTACCCATGGTCATGAATCGTGACAGAAAAAACGAGAACCCAGATGCAAGTGGCTGCGATAGGCTTCCCCCCGTGGGGACAGGGCGAGGAGCTCCATCATCTGGAGGGAGCTCAGAGTGGAGCCGCTAATCCTCGGCAGCCAAAAGAGTCAGCTGAGGCGCTCTGGCCGTCTGATTCGGATGGCTCCTGGGTGCTTTATGGGTGGACGGATGGAACGAAGGATGATCCAGAAAAATTAAATGTAGCTTCTTGAGTTTACAAAGGAAAGCCAAAGTTGGTGACCTTAAACCTGTTTTCTTTTATATGAGCAACTGAGCAGGACTCTAATGGCATCATGAGGTATTAAAAAATTTACACTTTGAGCTTAAAGTTTCCTTTAATACAACGATCATATTAAAACGCCCCGTTCGGAGCAGAAGACAGAAAGTCTCATCACCTAAAGCTGCTCTTTGTTGGCGTCTTTGAATTTGTCTCAGTGATGACGAGGGCGAGCCTGAGGACGAAGAGGATGAGGACGTGGATGAGGATGAGGATGAAGAGGATGAGGACGTGGAGGAGGAGGAAGAAGAAGAGGAGGAGGAGGAGGAGGAGGAGGAGGGAGAGGAAAGCAGCCAGAACAAGGTAATTTGCAGCAAAGGTAAACAAAACCAGAGATATATATCTTGCTCAGCTACACTAGTTTACACTGAATAGGTGACATAAAGCCTCACTAGTTGTTTCTGTTGTTCGTCTTTCCCGTCCACAGCTGTCCACTCCTACATCAGCTCCCCGACCACCAGACGTCTCGTCATTCCTTAGCTTTCCCTCTCCAGACAAGCTGCTCAAACTGGGCGCCAAGAGAGCCCTGCTGGTCCAGCAGCAGGTAAAGATGGATATGCGAACGGCAGAAGTTCACATATATTCGCACTGATCTGTTTCAAGGGGCGCCTCGCGGTTAGGAGCAGAAATAAACAAGAAAATGAACCTTTTGGGTTTCCCCGAGGTTGTGGATAAGCAGGTTTATTTTTCTGTCTGTGTCGAGGTGGATGTGACAGACGCGGCAAAAACAGCTGAAGCCTTCCTGAAGATCGCATCTGTGTACAAGGAGAACAATGAAGTGAAGAACGCGGTGTTGGACACCATTGGTGAGCTACTTGGACTCGACTTGTTGTTTGGATTGTTGTTGCTCTCGGTGACGCAGTGAGGTTCCTGACTGGTTCAGTTGGTGCTGAGGTATTTGAGCTTCAGATATAATATTTTATAAACCTGCTTCATTAACTTGGACACGATGTTGACCGCCAGAAAACTTTAGAGCTGATTTCTTCCTTCCACTTTTTCCATAAACAATACTTTTCTTCTTTGTGTTTTCAGTAATTCCTACTTAACTGCAAACTAAATGTTTTAGTGTCTGAATAAAATCAGGGTTTATTAAATCTTCTGCATTTTATCTCAGACTAGTTCTTGATTTAATTATAAAATGTGGACTTAATACTTCATTAGAACAACCAACTGGTGGCTCTTGGGTCACATACGACTCACAAGCTCATTCCATCGGCCCTTTAAGTATGAAATTATTAATAAATTAGCCCTGTTGCAGCTCTGCTCAGAAAGAGTAATGAGGCCTTTACCTTGGCCAATCAGAGTGCTTGCTCACACCATGTGATCATATCCCACTTTGACTCTAAAACAGCAACAAGAGGAAGTGCAGCTGGGCGTTTAAGACTGCCGGGGCTGGTTAGTGTGGACTCATACATGGGCCAAATGCAGACATCTACAACATGTAACATCTGTAAAACGTCCTTAGCCCTGATTCTGTCTTTAGACAGTTCAGATGTAGTTTAGACAACACATCCCCTGAGCCAGGTTAACAGGTTCAGATGAATGGACTCAAGGCCAACACTTATGGCATTTGTTTTTAACATTTTTTTTTCTATATTTAACATTTATGTCCAGTAATTTGCAAGTAAAGTCAGTACACAAACTCCTTCCAAAAAAAAGGAGAAAATCTTCAACATCTTTGGAAAAAAAAGGGCAAATACTGTCTATTTATGGCAGCAAAGGTTGAAATTAATGAAACAAACAAGCCATAATTATCAGAAACATGGCTAATCAAAGGCTGCTTTTAGAGCGTGTAACACAGTTTGTTGTTTGTTTGTTTTTAAGTTATGTAATCTGTTGCTGAGGAGGTGTTTTTCTTTTTGCAGATGGCCTCCTGAGGAAAGCGTTCAGCACTCCTTCCTTCCAAGGCTACAGTTTTGTATCGTCTTTGCTGGTCCTGCTCGGCCTTATCAAGGTGAGTTCTGATTGGACAAACTCAGCTTGCTTTTCTAAGTCACTTTGTATGTCTCGCCAGCTTCACCTCTTTCTTTTTTTTCTTTACCCATTTATTGTGTCTTTCCTTTTATACTTTAACTATCTTCATCTTCTCTCTGTCCTCCTGTCCCATCACCTGTTTGTCCGGGTCGTCCTCTGCATGGCTCAGAGTGAGGACAAAGTGAAGCCCGTGCTCGTGGTCCCGGGCCACCTCCACGCCTTGGAGCACATAGTTCGACAGGACTACTTCCCCAAAGAGAGCGTGGCTGTGCTGGAGGCTTTCGTCTCCCGGTAAGGACGTGGCGAAATGAGCAAATCGGCTGGCAGCTCCCAGGTACAAAATGATTACTGATTACTGTCCCACCTTGGGTGGCGGTGGACGCACTCCTGGTGATGGCTCATTTTTATTTAGGATGGGTGTGAAGCATTGCACTCAGTCTGTAGGGCAAAGGTCTTCTGATAATCTCCTGTTAAGATTATAATCCATAGTATTTCTCTTTTAATTGCTTTATTTCCACCCTGGTGACAAAGTTCCTGCACTTACAGCAGATTTAAACACACAACAGGTAGCGTGTCAAAATCTTACAATCAAAGCAGCTGATTTGGATGTTTTTTTTCATCCTGCTTTAAGCAGCACCAGCTGTCTGTAGAAAAACAATAGAAGCTTGCCTTAATGAGTATATCTTTACACTGGTAGTTTGCATTTAGCTCTTTATCTAACATGACTAAACTACAACTTACCTTCAAACAGTAGTTGATCGTTTGTCAGGGACTTTAACTTTCTGCTGCATGTTTGATATAAAAATAAGAATTGACAGAACTGATTCACCAGCTAATGAGGTCCACCACCGCAATCATTCAGATCTACTCACAAGACAAGACTCCAAGTGTGTTTGTCTTGCTGTTGATCTGCATTATTACCCAAAGGGCGCTCACAAACACTGTCACAACACTGTGTTGGTGGGTGCTCTACACACGAATGACATTCAGTCCTTGATCCACATCGCTCGGTCTGCAGACCCTGAGAGTCGGTCCCCTGGAAGTGCTTTTTATTCATCCACACTTAGTGAGTGAGCTTTGAATCGTCCGAATGACCCCAGAGGTGCACGCTCTCAGGTGATGCAGCGTCTCCGTGATGCAGGTTCTTCTTGCGGACGATCTCAGTGGCTTCTACAGAAAACAGCAGCAGTGATAAACTCTACTCAATCAGACAATTATTAGAACTGTGACACAAATCGATTTTTTTTAAATACACTTTTCCGGGCCTATTGAGTGTTATATTGTTTACTGATGATCTATGATTCTTGTTTTTGCTTTTAATGATTTTATCTCTGTTTTAGAGGTTAATAAATGTATTATATTCCATTATTTTTGGTATTTGTTTAGAAAACAAAAGGTATAATTCACATCGCTGCCTGTCGATACTTTGAAGGAAACAAGTGATTGAAAATCTCTGTCATCGTTCACAGGAGCGGCAAGTCCTTGGAGTCATGTGGAAATGCTCGAAACAGCCTCCAGTCGACACTGCAGAGAGTCCGATCTCAGAGCTGAGACGCACCCTCTTACTGATTGAACTTTAATCCCTCATGGACCGTTGAAAAGCAGCACACAAACCTGTTTTTTTTTTTTTAAATTTGGAACAAAGCAGCACTTGAGAAGATGGTCTCCACTGTAGCTGGGCGTTTGGTGTCACTGCTGACTATCATTCGGTGTTACATTTTATTCTTTGGACTTGAATGCTTTGTTTTTGAAGTAAAATATGCTCTTCTGTGGAAGCTCGAACCCCTTTTGTGTGCACAGGAGAGATTTGACAACGTGAGGCCGCAACTATAACGTAATCTGAAGTTCGTGACACCAAACTGCTCAGATCACAAGATATTCTGGACTCATTAGCTATTCCGAGTTTTCTATTTCATATCTGACTTTATTGTGCTCTTATTTTATATGAAGTATTTACTAAAGTTACAAATGGGGTAAAATAAAGTCAAAATATCCATTGACCAAAATATGGTTGTAAATGAAAACAATCTGAACAACTGAAGTGTATTTTTTGCCTTTCTGGCACTGGGTGTAATGTCTTGGGGTTTGTTTTGCAAAATAAAACTTACAAATGTTGACTGGTTTTGAGTCTTTGCATGTAAATATTTTATTTAAAAATGAATAACAAAAAAATCATTGTTTTAATTATTACAGAGATGATTTTATGAAAACTGCAAAACACCAACTTGGGTAAAAACTACATTTTTACTGCTGTTAAAGTAATGTTTTTCCAGTGTTTGTGAGTGCATATTTATCAGTTTTGCTTGAGAGTTTAAGAAGGTAAAGGCACTGACCTCACTTCCACAGACTGATAGTAGCCCAGTCTTGCTGCCCTGACCTCTGACCTGGCTGAAAATATGAAGCCAGCGTGTTAATTTGTGGGGAGCCCAGGGATCAGGGGGTCACAGCGGAGGAATTCACCCAAAGCGCGGTCCGTTAGCTGCTGGTCCTCAGAAGGAAACTGCTGGACCCGGGGCTTGACTCTGTTTTACCGAGGAAACGTGAGTGGATTCTGCTTTACGGGAAGGTTTTGTTCTCCTTTTTTTATTCCAACCTGATTTAAAGGCAGAGCTTTGCATCTTTTTCAGAACATTATTTTTCTGTTACAGTAAGTTTTATTGGCATAAGGTGTAAGGAGAGGTAGAAACATCTGACAATGTTTGTAGTATACACAAGAATAACCTTTATTGGTTATGTTTAGGGAAAAAAAGAAGCTTTTCAGCCATATTATCTACAGCTTTGACTTATTTCACATGTATTTCTGAACCATTTTTTCTGGCACAGATGCACTTCCTCTTCGCCGCAGTCTTCCTGCTCGTTTTAACCTTGAGTTCGACACAAAAATCTGCAAGAAAGTGTCCCAAAGAGTGCAGCTGCGATGACGCCAAGCTCGCGGTGGCCTGTGTTGGCAAAAACCTGACAGAAATTCCTCCGACTGCAGATGAGGTGAGGAATTCAAAGCCCCTGCTTTTTATGCTTTTCTTGAACGGCTCTGAAGCGAAGCCATGGCCATTTCAGCATCTTGCACCCGTGGGTTTGAATCTTCTGGCGTTTCATGGGGGCGCTTCAGTGTATCCATGCTGTGTAAAGCTTGTGTGGTCGGGAATACGATTACTGAAAGTTGCCTCAGAGTTCTGGTTCTGCTTTGTCGCTCTTCCAGATTACGGTAAAACTTGATCTGAGGAGTAACAACTTACAGCTGCTTCCAAGGGGGGCGTTCGTGCACACGCCCTACCTCACCCACCTCAACCTGCAGCGCTGCAACATCGTCGAGGTAAAGGAGGGGGCTTTCCGCACTCTTGGCCGTGTGGTCCTTCTAAACCTGGCCAACAACAAAATCGAGATCCTTTACCAGGTGAGATGAGAGGGCCAAGAACACTGATCTGTCCTAATGTTCAAGTTGAAATGGAGGGAAAGGGTTTATTTTATGTTCAAACATTGCAGGAGTCCTTTGATGGCCTCTCCTCCTTGAAGGAGCTGCACCTGGACCGTAATCGTCTCGAGGAGATCCAGCCTGGAGCCTTCACGCAGCTCGGCTTCCTCAACACGCTGACCCTCGCCCACAACCACCTGGTTTACATCCCCAACATGGCCTTTCAGGTAGTCAGAAACCTCAGAGCATTCGCCGAGACGGGCAGTTCTGACAGGAACACGGTTCTACAGCGGAGTGACTCTCTCATCCAGGGCTTGCAGAACGTCAAATGGCTTCGCCTTAGCCACAACTCCCTGAATAACCTGGCGCCTGAAGCCTTCGCCGGGCTCTTCGCTCTCAGCCGCCTCAGCCTGGATCACAATGAGTTGCAGTTCTTCCCCACACAGGCTATGACCAGGTGGGCACGTTTGATCGACACGAATGAAGATTTAATGTTCTAGTCAAAATAAGAGCCTTGGACTTATTTTAAATGAATAACTGACCAAAAAAAAAAAACACGATTATATTTAAAATATTAAAATACCAGCCAGTAACTGAGCACTAGGTGAAAAATAAAAGCTTAAAGGCAAAGTTCAGATCTTTTAGAGCGTGAGTTTTATAGAAAAGGTATGACCGATTAATATCTTACTTGCTGTGCGTAGTTCATTAAACAAACTTGGAGAAAACAGTTTGCGCTAACGCTGTTTTATAAGCTTTTACATCACTGTTAGTTTTGAATAAGTTTTATAATGTAAATTAGTAACACATTGACTAATAACAAACACTTTTATAACAAGAATGACCAGAAACAAAATGGCTGACAGCTTTTTAGACCCCAAAAGGTGTTGAAGATTTTCAGGTTTGAGTACAGATCGGATACACAGAACAAACAAAGCTAGGGTGAATATCTAAGTGTTTTATTTATTTTTGTAATCTACCATCTTCTGAAGGCTCCGTGAAGTCACGCGCCTGGACATGAGCTGCAACCCCATGGCCTACCTGGGGGAGGAATCCGTCTCCATGGCGAAGCTCACCCACCTCTCCCTGCACCACATGTCCCTTCAGGACCTGTCAGACCAGGCCTTTTCCCACGCCCGGCTCCTGTCCCACATCGACCTCAGCCACAATCAGCTCCGTTACCTGGAGCCCCTCTCAGGCCCTAAAGAGCTGTCCGTCCTCAACTTGACCGGTACACCTCCCCTCTGAAGTATTTACTGGACAGAAGCTTTAATCTGACGTGCTCAGAAGGTTCAATGTTTCTTATCCTCACATGGAAACAGTCAGGGTTACATTTATTTGTTGAAGAAAGAGAATAATGCACAAGTCAACAATCGTTTCTATTAAAGGCAACCCGGTCTACTGTAACTGCTACATGAGGCCCCTGAAGGAGTGGGCGGCCGCTGGAGGTGTGAAGCTGCTGGGAGCCTGTGTCGGACCGCCTCACCTCTCCGATGAGCCGCTGCAGGCGGTGACTGGCCCGGATCTACGCTGCCGAAGCAGGGACGAAGCTCTGGAGGAAGAGGAGGAGGAGAATAAAGGAAACGGCACAGTCACAGCCAAACCCAGACAGCAAGTCAAGTGTCTGCCAAACTGTGAATGTGATGTGAGTGGTTTTACTTCTGTGGGGAAATTATATGCAGCTATTTAATTACAGTCCACATCTACCATTTTTTTTCTTCATGAAAAGTCAAAGCAGGATGGAAAAAAGTCTGTTTTGCTCAATAAACTGCCCTTCTTTCATGAATTGATTGTGAAAGAAGGACCCAAATGCAGTCATGCAAGCAGGCAGACAGGGTCTGAGGAAACAGAAGTTTTATTTAAATCAAAAATGGGGGGGAAAAAAAGGGATTAATGACACAGGACAGGTGGTATAATTAGCATTACTGCCAGGTATGAGAGGAGGGCAGAAAGCAAGTCTAACTTGAACAAATCAGAGAACAGACTCAGGAAACACACTGATACCAAACATAAAAACAACCCGATTCAGTACGATCTTAAAGAACCACACACAAAACTATAAAAAGTAAACAACATTAACCCCAGAAATAACAACACAACATGACAAAAGGTTTTCCTGTCCCTTAAAGTAGTGCTTTTAACTTCTGAAGTATCAAATGTTGTCCTTGACAGATGATAGACATCAGAGGTACAGCTCAAAAAGCAGTGAGCATTGAACCTTTGTTCATCACAAGCCCTAAAAATACCATTTTCAATAGAGGCTGATGCTTTCAGGCTTGATAACATTTTCACCATCATTTATGAAGCTGTAAGATGTCAACGATGTGCTGAGGAGTATCTCCTAACAAAGCTCTTGGCCAAAACCCAATAGCACCAGGGTCATTTCAGTGCACCTTTTTCTGCAGCAAACACTTGGAGACAGGAGGCAGAAAAACAAGAAGACACTTCAGACAGAAACCAGACTGATTCAACAAACTAAGGACAGGGCAGCAGGAATACAGAACATATAACAATGATCATTGGGCAGGTATAATTTAAGCTGTACCTCCATCATGATTCTGATTTCACCCCCAGATTGAAGCCCATCATGCCACATGTGAGGATCGGGGTCATACTAAAGTCCCGCGAGGCTTCCCCACCACGACGCAGCTGCTCGACCTCCGAGGAAACCATTTCCACGTCATCCCTTCCAGCAGCTTTCCAGGAACAAGACAAGTTGTCTCTCTTCACCTGGAGCTCTGCAAAATCCATGAGCTCGAAGGCGGCGCCTTCCAGGGAATGAAGAACTTGCTTTATTTGTACCTGTCGGACAACAACCTGGCGTCCTTGGACCCAAAAGCCTTTGCTGGAGTCCCAAAGCTCACCTACCTCCACCTGGAGGGGAACGGGCTGTCCCACTTCCCTGGATCGGGTCAGTAACTAGTCCTAAGAACGCCCTCACACTCAAGTTTGAGAAATTTACTCTGTATGCATGTGAACAAGAAAGTGAACTGTGGATATGTTTTTCTCCTTGTGGTTTTCCTGCAGCTCTGTTACTTCTACCGAATTTGTTTGTGTTACATCTGGAGAGAAATGCCATCTCCAAGCTGGAGCCCACTGGTCTGCTGTCCTCAGTCGCTCCTACACTCAGGGAGCTTTACTTGAGTAACAACACCATAACTTTTGTTGCCAAGGGTGCTCTAAGCTCGGCCTTCATCGGCACTCTTCTCTTGGATTCAAACCAGCTGACCGAGGTGCCTACACACGCTCTGCCCGAAGCTCCAAATCTGGAGGAGCTGAACCTGTCTGGAAACCCGGTTTGTTGGGTTGGATCTAAGGCGTTCCAGCCCATTTCACAAAGTCTTAAAAGGCTTTTCATGGATCAGATGGGAATCGAAAAGGTACAATTGATAATTTGAGCTTGAAAAGCTACCCTTTTTAAAATCTTTTGCATTGTGATTGTTTTATAATGTATATATTTTAGTTTGATTCCAGCAAACACAAGTTAACTTTTACTTGAGCCATTTTGTCCTTGGTGTGACTTTAATTTAAAAGCTGTCTGGTCTACCTCTGTCCAGATGTCCAAGGATGCGTTGTTAGGTCTGGGTCCAGGACTGAAAGCTCTTACTCTGAGAGGAAATCAGCTAAAGAAGCTTCCTGATCTGAGTTCACTCACCGGCCTGGAGGTGATCGACCTACGAGACAACCCTCTGCTGTGTGACTGTGCCCTGCTGCCCCTTCGCAGGTCAGCACAGGAAGCATTTGCAAATCAGAAATTTCACCAGTCCTAGATATCCTTGTTGGTTGGCACAACTGTAGGAAAATCCTCAATCAAAGCAGCATAATTAGCAGCTCACAAATCTTAATTTGACTTGTTTGAACGTTTTTATTTTTCTCTCTTTATGTCTTTTGATCAGGTGGATGGAGAATATGAAGTTGAAGGTGACAGCAACTTGTGCTCAGCCTCTTGAGCTCAGAGGTCAGCAGGTCAGGGACGTTAACTTCTTCAAGACCTGCCCAGAAAACATCGCCCCTTCTCCTGCAAAATCAAAGACATTCAAACACACTGCCCTGAGGTCTCCCGGAGTCAAAACCAGGCCAGGGAAGCCCAAACTGAACAAACCATCTATGTACCCACGTCAGAGGAAGCCTGCAACACCAAAAAGACCAAGATCCAGAAGACGCCAATCATAAAAACCTGAGTTTTTTTGTCTTTTATTTTGCTAATTGGTCTGTCAGTGTACCAGTGGTTTGTTGCTTCAAAGCTGAAGAGGGTTTTCCACAAAAATAAACATGTTATAGGTTACTATTTGAAGTTTAAATTCACTCTTATACATTTAAGCATAATGACGAACAAAAAAACGACAAATCTGAGTAAAAACTTACATACACACTGAGATTAGTTTTTTTTACCTTTTGTAATTTTACCTGACATAATTGCATGTTTTTCCAGTATTACCAAATTTATCTACAGGTTGTCTTTAAAAGTGTCAGGGCTAGACTCACCCTGCAGCTGTTCTAAGCGAAACATTATTTATTCATTAAGCTGTCATTCATGCATTCATGTTACATATATGTTACAATAATGTTTTGTACATGAATCATGTACACACCTTTTATGAAGATACAGATAATCAGAGGGTGAAATATCCAACAAAACAAACTCCATATGTAACATAGACACCTGGTTTGAGACATACAAGGAAATGGGGGGAACAATGAAGGTTGTTTTCAACAGAAAACATAACATAGACCATAACATCGACTGGTTTATTATCATATGAAATAGACTAGGTTGTGCATGTCGGTTCCATGGTGTAATGGTTAGCACTCTGGACTCTGAATCCAGCGATCCGAGTTCAAATCTCGGTGGAACCTGTTTTTTTTTTAAATCTGAAATTGTCCATTCTAATTACGCATTTTTTCCCTCTTATTATAATTACACACACCCTTTAAACGATGCGTCTTTTCCCTTTTCTGCGGAACTTAGTTTAACAAAAATTGTCAATCTGGATTCAGGTTGACGGAAACTGTCGTACTTCCGGGTGTGACGTCAAAGCTTCCCGGTAATCCAAGATGGCAGCAGCGATGGATGTTGACACGCCGAGCGGCACTAATAGCGGCGCGAGCAAGAAGCGTTTCGAAGTTAAGAAGGTAAACTTGTTTAAAGTGACCCTGAGGCCCGATGAAGAGAAATAGTTTACTTCGTTGGCAGCGCCTCAAGGTTTAACCCAGCATTAGCATAGTGAGGCTAACTGCGTCGTTGTCTGTTAGAATGATGCTAGCTGTTAGCCTCCTCGGAACAAGGGATGAATCTGCGATTCTTTAGTAGGGACTAAGGGTATCAAAAATATAATCCGCAGTGATGGGAGAGATGTTACCCAGCTTCACTAAAAACACAGTGCAAATAAAAACAGACGAGTCATTCTTAAATGTACATTTTAATTAGTGTTAGCCGGCATGCTAACTACAGTTAGCTTCGTCAGCTGAGCTACTTGCGTGTCTGAACATTTCACAAAATATTTAAATATTCTTGTTTAAAATTCATGCGACTTCGTTGATGTTATGTAGCCTAAATGAAGCAGATTTCCCTTCAGTTTTTACAGAGCTAAAGTGGGACTTTTCTGTGAAACTTCCTAAATAATGAAGTCATTCTAACAACATTTCAGTTTCATGTTGATGACACATTGTAGGGACATGTTTTACAGAGGGGAGCATCTAGATATGCACGTATTTTACATTTTATAAATCAAAATTTAAAATCAATTTTCACCAAAACTCTTACTAGACATTCGTGCACATTTGGGTTCAAATTCAATAGTTTATTTGTAAACTATTGAAATTGTTGTACTTGTTTGTACTTCAGTCTGTCAAGGCTCCAGATGGTTTTGAATCTCCTATAAATTGAATGTTTTCATTTGTTTTGCTTTGTGTTCATTCTGTAAAAGCTTACATTTGGTTTAAATTCCTCTTAATTAGAAGTAAAGTTGCTTCCAAGCTTCAGGAACCCATAAAAAAAGATGAACAATTTGATTTCTGTTTCAGTGGAACGCTGTTGCGCTGTGGGCCTGGGACATCGTGGTGGATAACTGTGCCATCTGTAGGAACCACATCATGGATCTCTGTGAGTTCTCCGTCGTTTTGGACATCTTTTGGAGCACACACACATTCAGGAGGGGATTTTTTGTTTTGTAACTTTGTGTAACAGATTTCCTCCTTCTCCATCAGGCATAGAGTGTCAGGCCAACCAAGCTTCTGCGACGTCTGAGGAGTGCACCGTGGCCTGGGGTGTCTGCAACGTGAGCCTCTATCCTTGATATTGTCGTTTATTTTTTAATGCATAAAAGTGTCCCATTCTTTTTATTGAGGTTAACGTCATCCTGTTAAAATGCATTCATTTTAAGAGAGACCCAGATCCTCTGATGAGGCCTTGGAGTGAGAGAAGCTGACGTTGTTGTTGTTGTTTTTCTACAGCATGCCTTTCATTTCCACTGTATTTCACGTTGGCTGAAAACCAGACAGGTGTGTCCCCTGGACAACAGAGAGTGGGAGTTTCAGAAGTGAGTACAGCTCATATTTAGGAGGAGTTTGTGTTGCTTCATCTTTATTGACGGCACATTGTTTCTGTCCTTTAACTCTCCCCCCCAGATACGGACACTAGCTGCATCTCTGACTCGTTCCTTGACTTCTGCGAGCATCACCCCCTCCCCTCCCCCACTTCTATAATTCTCTTCTGCTTCTCTGGCTAGGTGTTATTTCACACATTTTGTTTTGGTATATTGTGAGTATTAAATAAACAGTAATGTTATCGATCTTTGGTTTGCTTTTTTGCTGTCAGGGGTGGAACGTGGTCCTGTTTGAAAACTGTGTTTGCTTCATTAAAGACATTTTAAGACCTATGTTGTGGTGAACAGACGCCTGAGCCTTCAGCCATGTTGGCTTTGACGCTCAGACCTGACCATGTGTTCGAGCAGTAATCCTCTGCCTGAAAGACAGATGATGCGGCTGGATTAAATGCTCTCATGACCCACTATCGCACTAAAATACTGTGGCATTTGAGAAGTCTGGTACTCTCATTTTTTGGGTAATAATCACTTAAATAAGCATAAGTTTATGAGCTTAAATTTTCACTCCTAAGACAGATAAATCCTAAGTTTAACCCATTTTTTGTCATAATTAAAGCAACAATTTAATTTATGTAGTTTAGTGTTTATCTATAGAAAACTTCTGTTTCCTGATATTTTGTAGCACATAATTTGGCTAATAAAGATGATATTTCCCTGACTTAATCAAGGAAAGAAAAAGTTAATTTCTCAAACATTTAAGTTTTCCCGTCATTCATATTTATATTCAGGATCAACACAATACTGTGGGGAAAAATCAGCTAAATCATGGCAGTAAAACAAATTTTGCATCAAGAGGTTTTATTGTGAATTTCCAACAGGGTGAAACATCAACACTTTAACATTTTTTTTTTTTTTGCATTTATAACAGATCTGATAACAAAACGTGCCGACACCCCCTTGTGCGAGGGTTCGACTGTGTTCAGCGAGGGAACAAAGAGGTTAAACTGCGTTATTAAATGGCCGTACAAATGCTAGTGTCTAAATGTAGGGGCTCGCGGCGCAGCTGTCTCAGACGTACGTTTTTTTTTAAAAAAGTCGACCTGTGGTTAAATAAAGTCCCGGCTGAGACTCGTACTGAGGTTATCCACGTATCAGACCTGATTCCTAACCGTCGGGACGCTTGGTTTAGATGTTTCTCTAACTTCTAACACGCTGATTTAAAAAAAAAAAAAAAAAAAGGCGTCCAACTTTCTCCTCGCCTCGCCAGCTGACCCTCCATCATCTCCCCCCGCCCCTGTTTTAACTAAACACAGTGAATAATTGTTGAAAAGCTCCGCCTCCCCGGACCGCTCCGCTCAGTTCTGGGCCCCCGCCTGTTTTACGGCTGCGGGGGCGCTCCGAATTTGGAACTGAGCTTGGTGACGAGGGCCATGATTTTGGGATTGTTCTGGTACTTGGAAATGTTGGCCGGGTTCTGGGCCACATCCTGGAAGGCAGCCATCACCTCAGGATCCTGAGAAACAAACAAACAAAAACACTTAGTAGTGAATTATGTTGCGTTGTAAGACAAAGAGACTATGGTAGCCCAGGAGGCTCTTTGAGTGTTTTACTGCCAGTTAAATAAGTAATTATAAAATCATTTTTGTGAGTAAAGCCTCTGTGGCTCTGCTCGACCCCTGACTCTCAACAAGTTGAATCGATGACGGATCTTAATGAGAGATTGAATAAAACGTTTCCTGAAGGTAAAGGTGCATCTGAAAACCTACACATGCTACGTTTGTTTGAACTGAAACTACTGAGCCGATCTCACGTATCACATCTTACTTTTAAAGATACAAAATGAGAGCTCAACACTCAGCTGGGCAGTGCACTTTAGAGAAAACTGGGGGGCAGATTTCCACAAGATGGCGGTGAGACAAAAAGGCTTACAGAACCGAGGACTGAATTTATGGCTCTGGATGACCGACCCGTCACCGCGGTGCAGAAAACAGGCTTTCTGTCACCGATTAGGGCCGCTGAAGCCACGGTAAAGCAGACTCTCCCAAAAAACAATCCGAGGAACAACTCATTTCTTTACTGCAGTTCAGAGCTACTGAGACATCAAACATACGATGACTCTGATTTTCCTAACTTAAATGTACTTATGGGATGTCATTTACAGGCCTGCGCTGTAAAATAGATTGACCACTAATCAGAGCCCAAAACACATTTGAGTTTACATTTTTCTTCCAGAAAGACGCATAAAATCATCTGGATGTCCCCCGTCTGGTCCTAGTTGTTTAATTCTAACCCCAGGGGTCTGAAACCTCCAGCTCTGGGGTCACATTAAGCTCTTTGTAGTTTTAATAACAAATAAATGGAAAAAAAATACATTTAGTACTACAAATGTTAATTATATCAGTCCCCTTGTCCAGGTTTATGCAAATAAGACAAAGAAAACATCAGTTTTTCCTCATAGTTACCAACTTCAAGAGTGAAATATCCAGACTTACTGCGTGAATGCACTGAAAATTAAACATTTTAAAACATTTCACAGCAAAATGCTGATGAGAAAACAGGCATTCTGCAAAAATATGGTAAATCTTTCATTAACAATTAATAAAAGCATCAATTAATGTTACTGTTACAATTCAGTGAGCTGCAATTTATTTTAAACTGTCCTAATTTACTCAGTTTACCAGGAAATGGTAAAAAAGTTGTTTCCTTTGTCCTAAAATGTGAAAATACTGACAAATATCAACAGTTCGTTTGCGTTTCCTTAATTTCAGAATGGAACAAAAGTAGTTCTTATGTGTAGTATTTGTATAATAGTTGTAAAGGTGCGTAATCTTTCTTTTGTTCTTCGAGTAGGTTTGTTTTTTGCGGTCGGAGCAGCAGAAGCAGCTCTTTTGACAGTAAAAGTCTCCGAGTCCTGCTGTAGACAGATCACCCCCCGTGCGACAAAAACAGGAAGTCACCTTCATGGCGTTGAGCAGCTCGGGATCCTTGAAGAGCTCGCTCAGACCGGGCATGCCGGCGGCGGCCGCTCCTCCCGGGAAACCTGCAGCACCTGCAGGAAAACGCACCTGTGAGCGGCGGCAGACGAGGAACACTGACCTGCGAGTCCTTAAGGGTCCGACGCTGCGCTAACAGCCGCCCGGAGGTATGGTGGATAAATAAATCATGGTGTTGCCAGCCGTATGAAATATGCAACAGTTTTGTCTTCGCGCTCTCCTACCTGGGAAGAATCCTCCTCCAAACTGCCGCGCTTCCTCTTCCTGTTCAACACAAGCAGAGCAGCGAGTCAGGAGACGTCTCCATCAGGTCATTCAACGACTCACAACCAAAAAAAAAAAGAGGAAGCGAGCGCCGCGGCTCACCCTCTGAGCACGTGCGTGCTCCTCCCTGGCTTTCTTTACGCGCTCCTGTTTCTCCTTGATCTCCTTCTCTTCCCTTTTACGCTCGTATTTGCGTCTGTGCTCCAGGATTTTACTAGCCTAAAAAAAAAAAAAAGAGACAAACACAACGACTGAAACAAACATCAGAATCGTTCTTTTTGATTCCCTCGATTCTCTGCTTCGATCCGACTGCGTCAGCATCTTGTTAAAACCCAAAACCAAACATCTTTTTTTATTCGACGGGCCTCCTTCCACCCATTGGGAACAGACTAACTGTGATTTTGTAAAAGATGCTGCCGCTGAATCAAATCTACGGCGGCGTTTATTGATTCCCGTCGTATCGGGTTGGGTACCTTTGGCTGGACCTCCTTCAGCAGCGCGCTGGCGTCCTCGTCGTAGTCCAGTTTACAGGCCGTAGCCAGGTCCTTGGCAGCCTCCTCCCAGTGACCGAGCAGCCTGCAGCGCACACACACACACACACTATCAAATTACCAACAAAACAACACAAACAGCAAAACAGTCAACAAAGAGGATGATTCAGCTGCAGGAGCTGGTTTCAGTTCGGAGGCCTTCATTTGCTCTGAGATGACCATGATCTCACTGATGAGTTGAGAGTTAAAAGCTTTCCCTGAGATCAAATTTGAACGCAAATGAAAAATTAAACGGCTCCGTAATTTGCCGAAGAAGGCCAACAAAACCTCCACAGGGAGCAGAAGTGTTGTTGCCTTTCAGCGTGAATGCTGAGTCAGCATCCTCACTGCTGTTTCGCTTTTTATTCTTCTGTACTTTTGGGTTTTTTTTTTTAACAATCTAACTACTTCTGCGCTCTCAGTGCTAATTTCAGCCATACGCATGTCCAAACGTTCAGCTCATTCTGCGAGTTTTATACTTTCCTAAATATTTATTTCCAAATGTCTTCCCGGCAGAAATACTCTTCAGTTCTTTCGAAAACGTTCTCCTCTCTGAAATCTGCTTCAGGAAACCGGCTCTATTCTTGTCTGCTTCAGCTACTTTTAGCTTCTAGCTAGTCTTTTGCTACTTTTATTATTACCAACTCAGTTCCAGCCTCTTCAGCAGCCGCTCAGAAAGTGTCATCTGTTCAGTTTTAATATCAACGTCAGACTGAAACAACTTGAAAGGTTTCGTTATATGTTGTAAAAATGTTTTGTCAGAGTCCGTTTGATTCATGCGGCACGTTACAAACTATAAAGGCTGCACAGCAAAGCCGTTTCAGCCGTTTTACCCAAACCTATTATTGGAGGTCCTTAGAAAACTGTGAAATTTGAAAATTAAGGATTTATAAATTGATATCATTGTATTTCTTTACAAACACGACTCAGTAAAATCTACATTTATTTAAAATTTCCTTTAAAGCCATATTTCTTTCACCGTTTATTCAAAAACCAAAACAGAACTTCACGTGGAATATGGCCAGCCCTGAAAACCAGCCCTGAAGTTTCCGACAAAGACCTTGCGCCACACGTTTGAACTCACGCCGTGTGACAGGGATAACTCTCAGCTACTACCACACCCAGTTTCACCTCAACATCTGTAAAATCGACTGAGTTAGAGACATTATAGTGATGGCTAATGTCTGCAGCAAACAGACATCAGATGTTATTATTGTTGATTATAAGCTACAGATATAAATATTAGGAACAATTATTAAAAGAATAAAGTGCATTTATGTATTTTTTAGGGAAATATGAATAGATTTAATTTGATGGGATGTTTTAAAGCAGCTGCTGATTGTTGGGTTATGTTTGGTTGCGTCCCGCGTGGAAAAGCTGAACTCCTTCGTTCTGTACCTGTGAGCCTTCCCCCTCCACTTGTAGGGCTGTGCAGAGTCGGGGTTGATGCTGATGGCTCTGTCGCAGTCTCTGATGGCTGCGTTTGGTTTCTGCATCCTAATGAAGACACTGACACAGAGAGAGAACGGCTTATTGTGCTCGGAGCGGACACTGGGAGCAGAGAATTGGTCAAAGCGGACGGCGGCGGTCCTCACCTCGCCCTCTTGGCGTACAGGATCGCTACGCGGGGGTTCAGCTTGATGGCTTCGGTGAAAAGATCCAGAGCTTTCTGCAGGTCGCCTGGAGGAGAAAAAAACAATAATAATAATAAATAAACGAGAGGATCTCTTACTGGAACCAGGATATGGTGTGCGTTTAACCCACCTTCTCCGAGAGCATTAATGGCCTCCACCTTCTTCTCGTTGGCCTGATCCATCATCTCTTCTGTCACCTGAGGGGGGAAAATATCAGCTCGCGTCTTCAAACCAACTCCGCCCTCATCGCTCTGAATCTTAGGTAGCAAAAGAAAAACAAACGTTTCACCTCGATGTTTTCAAACTCGCCCATTTCCTGCGGCTCCTCCAGGTCCGGCTCGATCACTCCCTCGTTGTCGATTTCTGAAAGGAAAAACAGATTTTTTCTGTTATTTTTTTACCCCTTTTCCCTCCGTTCCCACAGCAACCGGTCGTTTATGACCGGCAGGAACTGAATCCCAGAGATGAATCAGCTGTGACGCCTCATAAATACAAATAAACTCAATTTAAACCCGTTGAACTGGACCAAGCTGGACTGTATTTATTGCTTTATTTTCCTTAAATAAGTGAAGTCACTTCTGTTGTGAACAGGTTCATCATACCTGATGTTTAGATAACTACAAATATCTGTTCCACAAACGAATATATGGTCCAAACAGTTTGATAAATGGGCGACACGGATGGAAAAACCTTCACAGATTTGTATTTAATGAAGGTTTCACAATTAATGAACAGAAAGATTAGAGCTACAGGCCACTTTTGTAAAAAAAATAAATAAATAAAAATACTACTTTGTTTATGACAAATAAGGCAGTTTAATTTGCAGCTTGTAGGCGGAACAGTGGGACAATATAACTTGTATTTATACAGAAATTAGAATAAAAAGGCATTAAAGAGTTCCCATGGTAACCAGATTGTGTGTTTTTTGCCTCTAAGATAGTTAAACTAATCTGTGAATGAAGCTGAATCAGCTGATTTCTGTCATTACTGACGCTGTTTAGCAATATGTCCAAATATATACATTGTAGACTTTGTAACGCTGAGCTTTTAATTGGTGTTTTTAATGACAATCAGATAAAAAGAGGTTCAATCTACTACACGCGCTCCAAACATCTAAAACCTGTTCAAACCGTTCACTGTAGAATTAGAAATAAAAGACGTGCAACCCTAACCCTAACCCGTGAACGTGCGGTACCTATGTCGCTCTCCTCGCTCTCGGACGGCGCGGCGGCGGCGGGCTCGGGTTCAGGAGGCGGAGCCGCCGAAGGAGGAGGACCGCAAGGACAGCCGCCCTGAGGGGCACAACGCACGCCGTTAGAATCACCCAGCTTTTCTTCTGGCTCGGCTTTTTCTTATTATTTAAACGGGAATGTAAAAAAAATTAAATAAAATAAATAAAGACTGCAAACCACCTGACATGAATCCGTCTTCTTCTCTTCGGGAGGAAGTGTTGCACCCATGCTGCAAGACAGAATTACAGAGAACGACTCAGAAATTAAAACTAAATCCTCTGGTTTTTAAGAGGTTTTTGTTTCTGTCGTGAGCAGATGTTCAATTAGCAAATGGGCGGCATGTAAACCAGGAAAACTACTCAGAGCGCAGCAGCTTGAACCACAAGTTTCATGAAGTCCTTCAACGAGTCCTCAAACAGCAAAACATCAAACTTCACAGCAGATTCACCAAGATTAATCATGGCGTCTTAAACAGATTATGGTTTATCAAATCTGTAGCCCGATAACTGTTTGTAAGCGGAAAAAAAAAATCTGTTTTTCTAAATCTTTACATTGATGTGAAAGTTAGGAGTGTGTAACTTTTCAAACACACTCTTTAAATGGATAAGTTTTTTTAACCAAACGGTGTGTTTAAGGACTTTAGACAAAAAAGAAGCTTTCCTGAGTTCCTGCACATTTTATATTTCACAATTAATAACTTTATTGCACTTATTTTTTTTTTAAATTGAAGAGATAGTTCAGCTCTTGAAGAGGGGTTTTGTGGACAGGTTATGAACGATTAGTATCTTACCTGTTGCAGATAGTTCATTTCCGACCAAACAGATAAGCTAAGAGCCGAAAACTAAAGTGGACTGACGCTGCCTTTAAAATCAACTTCAATGTAAATTTATGCCATAAACTTCATATTACAGCGTTATTTACAGAGTTTTATGGTTGTTTGAAAGTAGGAAAGCTAGCTGCAGCTCTTGCGGGTCAGTTTTTGCTGAAATTATAGTTTAATGCTAAACTGATGACGATGTAACGATTTATAAAATGGAGTTTTCATAAACTACTACAATCTTTTTTTTAAACTGGAGTCGTTTTAATTCAGCAGCAACCCACTTTGGTCTCCGATCAAACTGGATGTTAGCTGCTCTATCCAGTTCAGGTAACTTTTCGACATCTACGGACAAACTTATACTGTAGATACTTATTGTTTATTTTAATCTCATGGTTACTTCTTTGGCAAACATTTGCTCAAAGGCTGTGGTTTTAAGTATCGCAGCTTGCACAGATCAGATGACCATGAACTTAAAAATGAAGTGAGACGTCAAATTTTTTGTTTTACAGAGCCTCTTCAGCTTCTTTTCTTCACGCGATCCACAAAAAGAATCCAGCCGAGGAGGTCAGTAACCTTCTTCTTCTGATTTATCTTTTCCAACGCAGAGTTTGAACCAACATGGACTAATTACACCCACCTTTTATGGGTTTAATCAGTGTGAAAAGCCCTAATTATCTCAGCAATCACTCAGCGTTTCATAGGTTAGAAAACAGACGATGACAGCCCTATTTTCTTCGTTCTGTACTTACCCAGACCAAGGATACGACTAAAATACACACTTTTAAAAGCCTGCACAAGAACCCTGATGTAAACACAACAACTAATTCACTTTCCTGGAGACTGAGGAGAACTATTAACCCGCTTTAGACCAACTACGAGCTCATGCCTCGGTGCTAAAGTTCACTATCAGTGGAGAAAACTGGAGCGTGCTTTCACCACACAAAAGGAGGTTTATCCTCATTGTGTGTTAAGTGATTTATGATATTTAGGTTCCTACAAGTAGATTATTGGGACACTATTGACTTCTGTAGCCTAATGTTTGACCCTAACTCTGACTTTCCACAGCATCAGGACTGGACCCATAAGGAGTCCTGGTCCTGGTTTTTACTGTAGGTGGGCGGGTCAGAACACGTGGTAGGTCTACAATGTGTCAGATTTAAAGTAGAAACTGAGACAAAGGCAGGATAGTTAGTTCACAAATCCCCCCTCAGCAACAGCAGCAGCTGCTTTAAGCAGACATGAGGTGTGTTTCAGGAAGGCTGCCTGACCTCTGCAGCCAGGACCGGAAGAAGCTCATCTCTGGAAGGTGTAGGATCCCCGGGTTGGACTCGCACAGCTGCACGAAGCCCTTCAGCTCGGCCACTTTCCGTGGGTCCATGGTGGCGAGTCTCCGTCCAGCGCACGGGGCTCTGCGGGGCGGGAGGAAACGAGCGTGAAAAACAAAAACAAACAAGCGACAACTTCTCCGAGTCGGGCTTTGTTTGTCGCGCTTTAGCCGCTAACGTTAATACCCGTCCGCGGGGCAGAGCTCGGCGAGGCGAGGCCACTCACCCGCGCCCGAGCAAAAAACACACAAAACACGGCCGACTGGAACCAAAACACCCGGGTCGAGGCAGTAAAAACGACCTTTTCGGCGGTCCGGAGCCAGAAGTTTCTGGAAATGTGAATCAATGCGTGACGCGCTGACTGTTTGACGCATGATGACACACACCGTAAATACGAGCCGTGGATTAAACGCGGCACTTGCGTGTATTTTTTTTGTTTGTTTTTGTTTTGGAGCAAACGAAAGCAAACGCACCTGATTTAAAAATGCACGAAGTAGAGGAGAAACACCGTAGAGGGAGGTCGCAGTCGATTTTATTTCCACAACACTACTGCTTCCCTGGAGGTGGCGGAGCGCCCTGCGTTTCATTCAGGCAAAATCTCGGACAGCCCGAGAGGCGTGGGTAAATTAGCGCCCTCCTTTCGGGCTGTCAGGTACTTCATCAGCCAAAACAGAAGTCAAGCGTTTTGTGGAAATTAAAGACCTATCATTCAGCTACTACCTGCAAAACACGGCACAGGCTGGAACGGAAAGTCGAAATAATAAAAAGGTGTTACAAAACTCCTTCTGACAGTCATCGGCATCAAATAAATGTAGAGCAACTTCAAACGAAATGTGAAAGGTTATAAACAGTTATTATCTTACCTGCTGCAGGTAACGTTTTGAACAACTTCAGTTTGGAGGAAAAGCTTAAATCTGAATGACGGCGAGTCTGAGTGGAGCCAAGACCAAAGCAGGCTGCTGTCGTCTTAAACCTTTATATTGGTTCATGTTATTTATTTATTTTTTTTACTTTTTATGTTTTTTTTGGCAGAAATATTATGATATTCAGGTGGAGCAGTGATTAGAGCCACCTCCCATTAAGAAGATCGCAGGTTCGCTTCCTGATCTGGGACCTTTCTGGGTGGAGTTTACATGATCTCCGTGTGCTCACGTGGGTTTCCTCCCACAGACCAAAAACATGCATGTTAGGTGAAGTTAGTAACTCTAAAACTGTCCTTAAAATTGAGTGTGAGTGTTTGTCTCGTTTGTCTCTCTGTGTCCCTGTGATGGACTGGGGACTTGTCCAGGGTGTCCCCCCGCCTCTCGCTCAGTGACTGCTGGAGACAGGCACCAGCTCCCCGTGACCCGGAAAGGAGAAGCTGGTAAAAGAAAATGGAGGAATGGATGAATTATGCTATTCCTGCTGGAAAAGCCCTAGGCTGTACCAGGGGAGCTACAGCTGCTGCTACGTGTGGTTTAAAGTGCCCTCATAATTCTATATCAAAACAACAACAATAGTGTATGAACCATTGTAAGATGGCAGCAGTCGACTTTAGTCTTGGCTTCTTTTGTTAATCTGGTCAGATTAAACTAACTGGGGTCACTTAAAGAGCTATCTGCTACAGGTAAGATACTAACTGTTCATGACCTTTCTACGGGGCTGCACTTTTAAAAGAGCTGAATTATCCCTTTGACAGTTAAACAGAAGAAAATGAAGCCACAGTGGGCTACAGAGAAGTGGGTGAACAAGTGAAGGAAACGGCGGGGTCTCGTGACCTCGTTGCATGCTGGGTAAAGACCAGGATGACTGCAGCAACCAGAGGAAGACGCTCAGCTCCTCTTCATCATTTATTTATGATGACGAGGCTGCATCGAGCCTAAACTACTGTGGAGCTGAGGGTTCTTCTCCCTGTCGCTCATGAGGAGGAGGCCAACCTAATGTGGCACTCGTGTTTTTGCTTGTGTCTGTTAGCAAAATATCTCATGAACCCGTGGACGGATTTTAATGAAACTCCCAGGATGGAATAAGTGGATGTGCATCTACAACTGATTAACTTTCAGAGTCAACCCGATTAAAGATGGCTGCCACGGCTAATCGAACTTAGCAAACACAAATATGGCTGTAACCCAGTGAGTTTTACAGATACTGAGCTCAAATTTGGTGTGGTAGTAGCTGAGAGTCGTTCTGAACACCTACTCCAAACACAAATTGATAGTTTTAGATCTGGACTTAAAATATTGACGTTATCTATTATGGTCAACCATGTCTGCCTGTTAGCGAAATATCTCACAAACCACAGGGTGGACTTTAATGACACTCTCAGAAAGGATGGACATCTGCGGCTCGGTTTTACAGATACTGAGCTGAAATCTGACACGGTGGTAGATGAGAGTCATTCCCGTCACGTGCTCCGAGCGCTAACTGATTTCGCGAGACATTTTAAAGATTTAACCAAACACAAGTTCAACATAAAATAGACTTAGTTTAAAACTCTGGCAAGAAAGAAGGCGGGCGACATGCACTTCTTCAACGAATGGTCGGTTTTTAATCAGCCTATTTAAGGGCAAACCTGATTAGCAGATTAGCAAGAAGGGGGCGGGGTTAAACGCCTCTGCCTGACAGACCAAACTCAGGGCAGCCATTACTCAGCGCCGGGTGAACGCAGCTAACAGCGCGAGCTAGCAAAGGTAACTCGACAACAAGTGTGTCGTCAAAACTCGGGGAAATGTCAAAGCTGTTGGGTTGTAATCCCGTGTGAGTGTTGTTCGGGCAGCTGCCAGGACTCGTTACTTGTCTGTGGGTGACTCTTTGTGTCCGCAGGGGGTGGACATGCAGTGACTGACCGGTGTCCTCCGACATGTTGTCCCCGGTCTGCGGCTCCGTGAGGGCTGCTGGCAGACTGCTGCCGCGGCGGACCAGGGCTGGAGGTGGGCGATACTTCTCTGTTTACCTCCTTTATCCTACAGTGACAGCTACAGGAAGTTTTTAAGTAGTTTGACCATATTCATTCACCTCATGATGTCTCTCAGACAAGTTTTCTTCTGAGGCGCAACTAGCAGAAATAACTTCTGAGTTTCTGAAGCTGTTCTTTGGTTCTTTTGTCCTGCCCTCTTTAAGGTGTTATTAATCATTTATTAATCTAAAGGGCCTGTTCAGACTTGTTACAATTCAGTTTTGGATAGGCTCATTCATCCATCCGTCCATTTTCTTGACCTGCTTCTCCATTCTGGGTTGTATGGAGCTGGTGTCTATCTCCATCACCCTGGACAGGTCTCCAGTCCATCAGAGGGACACATAGAGACAAGCAACCATTCACGCTCTCACACCTCGGGACAATTTAGAGATACCAGTGAACCTAACACACATGTTTTTGGTCTGTGGGAGGAAACCGGAGCAGAGGGAGATCATGTAAACTCCACCCAGAAAGGCCCCAGGCCGGGAAGCGAACCTGCAATCTTCTTGATGGGAGGCATTAGCTCTAATCGCTCTAACCCTCTCGCAAAACAGTTACTCCAAATGGCCGCGAAGACCAGATTGTGTTCATCGTAAACCACAGATGGAGCCGTCCCGCACAGACGCGAGCGTTCAGAAATGAAGCGAGCATCGCGGAACCAAAAGAGGCGTGGAGAACTCAGCTGAGATGACACATGAAGTGTGTGACGAACGTCTCCCTCGTATCGTTTCCAAACCATGACAAATTAACTCAGCACAGTCCCTAATTTCCACAGAACCAGAACCCCCACTTAAAAAGATCTTATTAAACCAGTGATGACTTTTAAGCTCACATAAGATTTTTGAACGCCGATTTTCACTTTGTTGTGTCTGAGTAATTTGATCAGAGAGAGAGAGAAAATAAAAAAAAAACAGATTATTATCCTTTTAGGTTGAGAACGCCCCCCCTGATCCCAGGGCTCTTTTCTTTGGCCTGCTGTGTTTCAACTGCAGGCACCAGGAGCTAAACGGAGATCGAGGAGAGAAATTAAAACCTGCAGAATTACTAAAGAGCGCTTTCTGGTTTAACTCTAACTTTGTAGGTTGCTTTTCAGCCTCTCTGGCAGCTCCAACACACCTGTTGGGATCTTCCAGGAAGGATCAACAAATTTCATCTGACTAATTTGCTCTAAACTTTAGGATTGAATTAAATAAAAAGGGCTGAAATTATCTTTTTGCTCCTTTTAAAACAGTATTGATGTTCTCTGTGGCGTTGGTCTAAATGCATTTCTATGGAACGGTTTCTAATAATCTTGTGAGTCTTGCTCCAAAGTAGTATTGTGTAATGTTTCTAAGTGACTGAAGTTGGTAATGTGTGTTGTGTTGCTGTGTGTAGGACTCATCTGGTGTCCATGCAGACGTATTTCTGTAAAACCGGGAGGTCTGAAACCGAAGCTGGTTCCGTGTCGGTACCTTGGCCAGCCCAGTCCTTTCACTCATCCTCACCTCATCAAACACGGTAGGCACGCTTTACGGCTTTACTTATTTATTTTCAAACCGTGCTCCGCAAATGGCGAATGGGTGCCGTTCCCTCCGAGAGTTTAGAGACGGCGCTCTCTCTGCTCCTCAGGGGAGGTGACCCCGGGGCTAACCCAGGCGGAGTACGAGCTCCGCAGGCAGAAGCTGGCCTCGCTCGTCGGGGCCCAGGCGGACAGGCTGGGGCCTTCCACCTCCTCCGGCGACCACGTGGTCATCGTCCTGTCCCATCCGACCCGCTACATGACCAACGACATCCCTTACCCCTTCCACCAGAACCAGGTGAACTTGTCGCCGCCTCCGTCCGTTAGCAAACGCGCCTTGCCCGCTGATTAACCCCGACGCTGACCGCTCCCCAGGACTTCCTCTACCTCAGCGGCTTCCTGGAACCCGACAGTGCCTTGGTTCTTCACGGGAGGGGTCGGCCAGACCAGGCCATCTTGTTCGTCCCTCGCAGAGACCCGGGGAGGGAACTCTGGGACGGTGCCCGGTCGGGGAGGGATGGGGCCGCCGCCTTGACAGGCATCGAGAGAGTTCACCACACAGAGGAGCTGGGTCTGGTGCTGAAGAGCCTCAAAGGTGGGTGGATGTGAGGGACACAGGTCCAGCACAAATACCCTTGTACTAAAGGAAGATTGCAATCAATTTTGAATTTGGAAACCACAAAAAAGATGCAAAAGAAAGAAAAGCAGACTTTACATTTGTACCTGATTGCCTCAGTCTGTTTTCTGCTGCAGTGGTGCAAGATTTACTCAGAAGTGCTCAAATATATCTAATTTTATTGGGATGGAAGTAAAGCCAAAACAAAACAAAACGTTTTTGTTTTGTGTCTTGAATGTATGAAAATCCATCTATGGATACACTTCCTAAACTTCAAATTTAATATACGGGACAAAAGTGTTAAAGTGGGTCATTCTTTTAGAAAAACACCATATATGACATATTTGTTAGCGTGTTTTTTATTTTTCAGATGTCCTAACATTTTCCTTAAAAGGTTGCTGATATAATTCAAGCAGCTGTTGAGCTCATTATCACCCGCCACCATTTTGTGTCCGTTTGTCGATTGTGTTAGCAAAATATCCCATTGCTTTCCCATTCCCATAACGTTATTTTACTGTTTGATCTTATCTTTGGCATGAAAGGCAGTGGGCGAGTTTAATATTCTGTCAACTAGTTATTTATCAGCTGCAGCTTCATATATTGCATGTTTTCTTCAATAAATTGGTAAAACCAGCTTTAATCTTCATCCATCTTTTGTGTTTGAAGGAAGATAAACTCACCAAAGTGGTTATACTTTAAAAAGAATTGGACTCCAGCCCCTCGCTCGCTAATTTCTGTCCCTTTCGTGCTCCTCCCTCAGGCACTCAGCTGTGGTACGACACCCCTCACCCGCCGCACCCCCGGCTCCACCAGACTCACGTGGTGCCCGCGCTGGAGGCGGGTCCGACCCCGCGCCCGCTCCGGCCTCTCGTGCACTCCCTCCGGGCCCTGAAGAGCTCCGCGGAGGTGTCGCTCATGCAGGAGGCGGGTCGGATCGCGGCGCAGGTCCGTCGCCGTTTTTTTTTTTTTTTTTTNATGGTGGCCAAGGCTCCATTGGTCACCCCCTGGCTCCATCATTGTGGGAGATCTGTTGGTTGTGCAATCTCGCAGCCACAGGAATTAAGGATTTCGTCCTTTTTTTTTTTTTTTTTTTTTTTTTTCAACGAGCAGGAGTTTTTAGCGCTCTCGCTCTGTCTTAAAAAAAAACCCCACCTGGAATCTTTCTGTCTTTCAGGCTTTCAGGAGAACGATGGCTTTGTCTCGGGGGGATGTAGACGAAGCGGTGCTGTTTGCCAAGGTCACTGTAATAACCACCTCGATTACTGCCTCTCTGTTTTACGCGCTCCGTCATTTATTTGTTAAACATCTGCCACTCTGACCTAAAACAAACACGAGTTTCTCACAGATGTCTCAGGAAATGAGGCCTTTAAATATATTCTTTCTTCTTCAGTTTGACTTTGAGAATCGGATTCACGGCGCCAACTTCCTGGCTTATCCTCCCGTGGTTGCCGGAGGGAATCGGGCTAACACTCTGCACTACATCAACAACAACCAGATTATCAAGGTAAAAAAAAAAAACTTTACATTTAAGGTGCCGTGACCATTGCTCGGCCTGGGAATATTAACCAGATGAAGTCATAATTAACTTGGCGTTTTTTGCCCCTCGTTTGCCTCACCAGGACGGTGAAATGGTTCTGCTTGACGGCGGCTGTGAGTACTTCGGTTACGTCAGTGACATCACTCGAACGTGGCCGGTGAACGGGCGGTAAGTTCGACCCAAAGTTGAGCTCAAAGCGATCTGGTCAAGTCCTGACTTTTAGAGATAAAACTGATTAGAAATCATTTCGAATCTGCTCGGCAGTAAAAATAATCGCGCGCCTGACTCTGGATTTGTTTCTGTTCTGATGCCGAAACGCTGCGCACAGTAAATAAGGACTTGCACCAAATACTGAACAGTTTTAAAAAGCCTTACAAACACACATAATAGCAGATCTTTAGGACTCAGGGCAACCAATCACCGATTTATATAACAGATTTATTTTTTTTATTCATAAACACACACACCAACCACTTTTTCCCTTCAGAACCGCCTAAATTCCTCATTTTATAGATTCAACAAGTTATTGGAAACATCCCTCAGAGAGTCTGGTCCATATTGACACGATAGCGTCACGCAGTCGCTGCAGATCTGTCAGCTGCACGTCCGCGATGCGAATCTCCCGTTCCACCACATCCCAAAAGGTGATCGAATGGACGGAGATCTGGTGAATCCAGACCCATCAGACCAGGCAGTGTCCAGTCTGTTATTGTCCAATTTTATGGTGAGTCTATGTGAACTGTAGCCTCAGGTTCCTGTTCTGACACCTGGTGGGGTCTTCTGCTGCTGTAGTCCATCTCTTGAAAGGCTGGACGTGTTGCTGTTCAGAGACGGTGTTTTTCAGACCTCGTTTGTAACAAACTCTGCCTTTCTGTCATCTCCAACCAGTCTGCCCGTTCTCCTCTGACATCAGCAAGGCTTTTTACTCACTCACTGGATATTTTCTCTTTTTGGACCGTTCTCTTTAAACCCTAGAGATGGTTGTGTAAAAAAAAAAAAAAAAATCCCAGCAGATCAGCAGCTTCTGAGCTACTCAGAGCGTCTGGCATCTGGCACCAACAACTACGTCACATTCAAAGTCACTTAAATCCCCTCTCTTCCTCATTCTGATGCTCGGTTTGAACTTTAGGAAATCTTCTTCATCATCGCTTCATCGCTGCACGCCTAAAGGCTGATTAGCTGTTTGTGTTAACAAGCAATCGAACAAATGTTCCTAATTAAGTGTGCGGTGAGTGTATATTTTAATATTTCCACCTTACAGTCTGCTCGATTTAAAAACAAAACAAAACTGTGATTGAAGGAATTCTTACAGTGAGGTGTGTTTATGTCTGAAAAAAAAAAGCAGACGGCTTAAAATCTTTTAAGCACCCTCCAAAGTTTAAATAGCTTGAGGTGTTTTTTTTGTTTGTTTGTTTGTTTACAGACTTGGATGCATTACAATACATCAAATTTAGTGATTTGCAATCAGATAATTTTTTATTACCTGTGTCTGAGTGTGCATCTGTGTGTTTGTTTCTCTGTCTGTTGGCAAAAATATTTCCTAAACCACTGAAAGGGGTTTTAATGAAACTGTCGTAAAGTAAGCACTGGATGTGCTACAGATGAACTTCAGAGCAGGAGGGAGTCCAGCTTCTATCAGGAGCCTAACTAAAACTAGTCGGCATGGCTCAACCTCAACAAGCTCCGGCTCCTTACTCACCAGTGACATTCCTGATCCCCTTCTGTCACCAGGAATCTCCACGCACAGTCGACCCAAAATCGACGATTTTGACGTGGCTCGGATTCGGTGTGGTAGTAGCTGAGAGGCGTTCTCAGCACACAGCCTAACAAGATTGCGCAATTGCTTCGTTTAAAGCTTTGAAAAGGTCGGCTGATGGGGATTAATTTAAGGAATGCTGCTTTTAATTAGCATCTATCTTCTCCACCCTTGTTTTAATGAGCGAGAACACAGCGCTGCTCCGTCATATCTGCGTTTAGGGTTTGCCAATAATGTGCTGAAAATGCTCCGTGTGCCAATAAAGGCACTCCCTCTCAGGAAGTAGTGTCAACACTGCGCTGCCCCCGTATGTGCCTAAAAAAGGGCTAAAACTGACCGAACTGATCGGCCGATTTCTCCTCCTCGTTTTCTACTTTATGCTAGAGAGATTAAATTATTTAAGTTGTCCGCCTGATTTGATCTAAAATGTCTTTAAACATAAAGCAGTAGAAGAGTTATACAGTAAGTTTGGGCAACTTCTTGTATAAAATATTCAACATCCTTTCACTTTTCACTTGTAGCTGTCTACACTGAAGAGTCTTAAAAGAAATCTAGAGATTTATCGTGTTTCCTCCTGGCAGATTCAGCCCCTCGCAGGCCGAGCTGTATGAGGCTGTCCTTGAGGTCCAGCTCTCCTGCTTGTCGCTGTGCTCGCCGGGCGTCAGCCTCGATCACATCTACAGCACCATGCTGGCTCTGCTGGGGCGGCAGCTGAAGCGGCTCGGCGTCCTCAAAGCCGGAACCGACGACGCTGACGTGCTGAAGGTAGAACAGAAAGTACAAACTCTGTCTGCCATTTTGGTTCGCCACCATCAGGCCCCACTTAAAGAGTCCACCGTTCGGTTCTTAGGATCGTTGTGTAGTTCTTAAAGAAGACTGAACGCATCATTTGTGTCGACGAGGTGATACTTCAGGTACCTGACGGTGGAATCAAAGACACAGCTTTTCTGTCGCCTTTCATGCCAGAAGTTTACACTGAGATCATCCTATGATACGAAATGACTGAGTTGTAGCCTTTTCTTGGTCAGACCTTGAAAAGAACCTGTTGGCGCTCAAATGGTGTGTTGTGAATGACTCTCAGATACCACAGCATCAAATTTTAGCTCAATATCTGTAAAACCGACTGAATCGTAGCATGTTTGAGTTTGATACGGTTCCTTAGCTGTGAAACAAGTTAAATGTGATTCAGTTGTAGGAGTTCATCTGGGAGTTTCATTCAAATCTGTCCTGTGCTTCATGAAATGTTTTGCTAACACAAACAGACGCAGGCAAAAACATGATCGCCCTTTTGGTGACAGCCAATAATTAAACTTTACTCGCTAGTTTTGATTTGTGGAAAATGTTACACCAAGTTGTTTAGTTGTGTTTTTACATCCGAAGTCTTTACTCGTTTTTGTTTTTTTTTATCTCAGGCCGCTCGACGGTACTGCCCTCACCATGTAGGCCATTACCTGGGCATGGATGTCCATGACACTCCTGAATTATCCCGCTCACAGCCTCTCCAGCCGGGAATGGTCATCACGATAGAACCAGGTATTTATAAGTCTCTGACTTATCTGTCCTTCCCAGTTATCACTGAATCTAATGCTGTTCCCACGACCTGTTTCCTGTTTCCTCCTCCGTCTCGTCTCAGGGGTGTACATCGGCGAAGACAACGACCAGGCTCCGGAGCATTTCCGTGGCCTCGGCGTCAGGATCGAGGATGACGTCGTGATTCGACACGAGGGAGGACCTCTGATTCTGTCCTCTGGCGCACCGAAGACCATCGCCGACGTGGAGGAGGCCTGTGCCACGAGATGAGATAGGACACGGAGCAAAAAAAAAAAAAAAAAAATTAGGTCAACTGATGCTGCTGATTGATGGCTGCTGTACTTTTTGGTCGTCTCCATGGCGATAATTGAACGATCAGGAGTCAGGAACAGGGAAGTTGGGAGTTAAAAATCTGAACTAGGAAAAAAAACAAAGCTTTTCACACTCATCATAAAGTTCAGCTGATTCTTCTTTTAGTTGTTTATACAAAAACAGTTCTTTTTTTATCTTATGCTGCACCACAAAACACCAAATGCAGAACATCAACTCCTCGTTCGATTAATCCGAGCTGGGAGAGCGGGCATAGACCATCAGTGCACATCATCAAACCGCCGTCTTTACGCAGAATTACGTGAAGAGTGACATGTCCACAAGGGTTCCTAATTAAAAACTGGAAACGTTGTCTTTTTTTTTTTTTAACCTCCGAAATGTGAAACGTGCGTCACCGGGAACGCGAGTCGGTCACGGTTCATGCGTGCCGAGTGATCTTTTAAAGGAAACTGTGTTGATTCGTATTAAAAGGACTCCGATTTTGTTGCGTAACTGAAAGAGATCATCGGTTTCATCTCGGGAGCGACGGCAGGTTTAACAAAAGGACGCCGATGGTCCATTACAAGGTCGTTCAGTCAGATTTAAAACGATCTGGATGCTAAATATCCCCTCTGAGTGTATTAAAAACACAGCTCAGATCGGGGTTCTGTGGAGAGATGCGAACAGCTAGTATCTTACCCGCTGTAGCTGGCTTTTTGAACGACCTCAATTTGCCTAAAAACTCAGATTTTCCCGACATATAAAAGCACTTTATCTCGACTCTCATTTACACAGCGGACTACAGTCAAAGGAGAAACAGCAGTAAGGTTTTTTGCCTGCGTCTGTTTGTTTGGCTGTTGTGTTAGCGAAACATCTCCTGAACCAGCGGACAGATTTCAGTGAAACACTCGCAGCGGTTGCAGAAATGTTTGCAGCTCAGGTCAGTTGTGCAGACGCTGAGCCGAGGTTTGGAGCGGTCGAAGCTGAGAGTCCCGCGCTTCGTCGCAGGTGTCTGATTCATAGTGCGTCTGAAGCTAAGATCACATTATGCTGGGAAGCTGCAGCCGTCTTGGTCAAACCTAAATAATGTTACGTACATGTTGAGGATGACTCTCAGCTACTACCACCTCAAACTTGAGCTCGATGCCTGTAAAACTGACTGGAGTTGTAGCCATTTTTGTGTCGGATAACGTTGATTAACTGAGGTGGCCATCTTGACTTGAACTCGCTTCGAAGGTTAATCTTCTAAAAATTCCATTTAAATCCATCCAGCGGGTCATGAGATATTTTGCTAACAGACAGGTTTTAAACAAAGGTGTCGTGTAAGGAGTAGCATTTGGAGCGTCTGCTGTAAATGACTCTCAGCTACTACCACACCAAATCTTAGACTAGTAGCTGTAGGGTTTATAGAGCTGCAGCCATTTCTGTATTGGTTGATTGTTTCCTGAAAGGTTCACTGAGAGCCGTCCAGTGGTTCGTGAGATATTTTGCTAACAGACGTGGTGAATGGCTGAAGGCTGCAGCTCCATTATGCACATTTAAAACAACAAAACCTCTCGGTGTGTTTCAGTCCCCCTCCTCCACCAAGCTGCCCTCGGGACACACCGGACCGGTTTCCGGACCCTCCCGAACTCTCACGAAGACGAACCTCTCCTCTTGTTCCCTCCCTTCCTCCTCCTCCTCCTCTTCACGCCTAATGTTGCCGTACCTCTAACCCTCCTCCTCCTCCTCCTCCTCCTCCCGTATCAGAGGAGTAGAAACAACAAGCCGCCATTTTGTTTGGCGGACGGACCGTCAGAAACAGGAGCTCCAGCCGATAGAAGGAGCGACTCCAGCAGCCGACAGCAGCCGCTCCGGGAGCCGCGGGGTGGGGGAGACCGTGAGAGGAACCGAAGCCTGTCCGCGCCCGAGCACGGAGCGAGGAGGCACCGCGACGGAGACGAGCCGCCAGCCGGACGGGAGAGCCGAGCCGCCGCCACATCCATGTGTATTAATATATATATACCTATCTGAATCTATGTATGCATGAGAGGGGAACACTCCGACGGGAATCCGAGGAAGGGGGTGTTTTTGCGGAGCGGCGACGGCGGCGAGGAGAGGCGGAAGGAGCGAGCAGCGAGACGCCACAGCGAGGAAACACAAAAAGAGGAAAAAACAAAACAAAAAAAAAAAACCCAACATGATAAATCAGTATGTGTCCGCGGCGGAGGAAGGACCGAGCCCGCATAGACAATTATATAAATAAATTGCTGCCGGGCAGGAGGGAGAGGTGGAAAGAAAGAGGGCTTTAAACGCGGAGGGGGGCAGTTCTCCATCACAAAGAGTCAAAGGGAGGATTTCTGCTTGCCTCAAACAGTTTTTTATTTTTTACATTTTTTTGAGAGGGGGTTGTAGGGATTATTGTGCCGATCGTTTCTTAAATCATTGCCTTTTTTCCCCTCCTCCCTCCAGTTTACATTTGCGCCTCTTCTTCTTTTTTCATTTTTTTCTTCTCCTCCGCTCCCAGGTTGTGGTTTCTTCTCGCATCCTATAAGCTCTAAAACAAAGTGGCAGGGCTTTGATTTTGACCATTTGAGCTCGTTTCGAGACCACCCCACAGAGGAAGAGGAGAAGGAGGACACCCTGCAGGAGCACGAGAAGCTGTAGGATAAAACTTAATTGGATCAATCAGACCGCCCGCGTTAATTGGCAATTAGGCTGCGCGGGGGACCGAAAAGTGCAAAAAAAAAAAAAACAGAAAAAAGGGTGGACTGCATTCACCAGTCTTATTTCTGACCCCAGTGCCTTTTGCATGGTGAAAACACTTGGAAGTGCACAATAAATTCAGCCGGCACGCAAAAGGACTGGAAACATCTGCTGTGCGTGGCTCCGTATTCACCATTTAAAGCTTTAAAAATAATAAAAAATAAAACATTTTTTTTTGGGGGGGGGGATCTAACTGTTGCATGAGACAGAGGAGCTCCTGAAGTTAATAAAAAAAAAAACCCTGGTTCTTTTTGGTGCCGTCAACTCTTCCCCACCACCACCGCACCTCGGAGCGTTTGTGACCCCGGACAGAGGACTTATGGCGGGCAGGGGCGAGCGCGGCCCGGCGCGCGGAGCTCCGGACGGCTTTTCTGTCGCAGAGGCCGCCACATGAGGCTCGTCAGTGGGCTGCACGCTCGCCTTCTCGCCCGACTCCACCTTCCCACCTCCTCCTGTTCGAGTCTGCGAAGAAACCAAATCTCCGGCGGAGGGGGAGGAAGGAGGGGAGGAGGAGGAAGGGGAAGGGGAGGAAGGGGAAGGGGAAGGGGAGGAAGGGGGTCTCGGATCCGCAGAGAGGAGAGGAGCGGAGCGGAGCGCACACCGTGGGGAGCTGAGGAGTTTCGACGCCGTCCTCTCCCCGACCGTCCCCCCCAGAGAGCGGCGGGGGGAACGAGCACGAGCGCTTCCTAAGCAGGGACCAGGAGGCGGAAATAAAGGGAACGCGGCGTCTTTTTTTTTTCTTCTCTCTCCTCCACCACCTTTTTTAATTAGTCAAAAATATGGCCGATAATGTCCTGGAGTCCGGCCCGCCTTCAGCCAAGAGGCCCAAGCTGTCCTCCCCGGCTCTCTCATTGTCTGCCAGCGATGGAAATGGTAAATATGCTGCACGAATATTACCCCGACATCGAGCCACACGGCTCACCTGGAAGCCGCGGCGCAAAAGTTGCTCCGGGTCGTGTTTGTGTTCAAAGCTTGGGTGCTTAACCGGGGACGTGTGTGTGGTTTGTTTAGGAAGCTGAGAGGGGGGAGAAAGGGACGTGAATGTGAGCAACTTTCCTGTAGTTTGTTTTGATGCGTTAGCCTCGACCAAGATAAAAAATATCCACCTCCAAACAATGGACGAGCCGAGACACCCCAGTTGGCTTCAACTTGTTTGGCTTCGTTAAAAAAAAAAGTTGTTTAAGTGGAAGTCTGAGGGCGCACACGGAAGATATGTCGGGTTTTTTTTGTTTATTTTCGGGCAAATACGCGCACTCGTCCTTTCCTTTTAAAAAAATTTAACGAGTTTTGAGAGAAAGTTAGTGTTACCGTGCGAGCTAGCTTAACTAGCTAGAAAAGGCACCCCCACCGGTGTTGTACCTAAAAATGCACCCCCGCCGCAGGAAGCGACTCTGAAGGCAGTTCACCGATAAAGCGAGTGAAAGTGAAAAGTGAAGTTTTAAACACTCAATTAATTTTATTTATGTATTTCGCTATGAATGTTTTTTTTTAATGTCAGAATAGTCTGCCAGTATGTGCGCACTTTACACGATTTCTTACAGTTGCTGCAAATTTAAAAGTACTTTTGGACAGAGATTGTTAGTAGGCTAAATTTTATCCTGATCAAAAATAGCAAAGGTGCGCCTACTGGTAGCCTAACTCCCCGTAACAAACAAAACAAAACAAGGAACAGTAATTATACCAGGCACGAAAACCCAATAGTTCGTTTTTTTATTTGTGATTTTAATCACGTTTTAGAGTAAAATTAAGGCACCGTGAAATGCGCTTCCAGTGGCGGTGCTTCTCGTGGCAGGGGTGCTCTTTTTCGACACAACACCGGAGCGGCTCAGCTGGGCTCCGTAAAGAAAATCGTGTAGGATTAGTTTAACTTTTTAAATCATCACTTTTATCATAGAAGCGACGTTTAAAGGGGGCCAATAGCCATTTCCGCAGCCGAAAAGATGCTTTTCACGCCTTAAACCCGTCGTTTAAAACGCGGGGGCCACTCTTGTTTTCAGCCAAAGCTAGCTATTGTTCCACACTACATTAAGTTGAGCGAAGCCGAAGTTTAAAAAAAAAAACAAAAAAACGCGTCCATCTGGATGGTTTTATCGCGATTAAACAAAACACCGCAATTCTCCAAGCGTCCCTTTCTTTTAGTTTTACTTGTTTAAAGACTCATTTCCTCGGCTGGAGCCAGCTTTAGTGCAGCGAAGCTCAGTCTTTTATTTGCCCTCCATTGTCTGGCTGCGCACAGCTCGACGGTGACACCGAGCTGCACTTTTTGCTTTTCGTTTCCCCCCGAAACACGGTGAAATGTGCCCACAGGCCGACTATTTGAACCATTTTTCTATTTAATTAAAAACATGGAGCCATTGCTAACCCCTGCATTAGCTCCAGGTTTGTGAAGAAATAAGGTTAGAAATGAAGGTAATAGTCAGAAAGTGATGAAAGTGTTTTCACACATTAAAGCAACCACTTGAAACTGTTCCTGCTAATGTATAAGTTTTGTCATTTTAATAAATTCCTGTATTTTCCAGAGGCTTATCTTTACACCCGCCCGCCCATCATAAATGACCAGACATTTTTTTTTGTAATTCCTGCTGTTTTTATCCTCTTGATTGCATAACCGCTCTACAAATTCACACACACCTACCTCGGCGCTGTAGTGTTTACCTTTTTGCGGCTTCTCGCCTTGTCCACGCCGCGTCAGCTCTTCATGTGTGCAGCCCCAACAAACCGCAAACTTGATGCCCAGGAGAGGAGTCCAGGTTGTGAGAGGCACTTAAAGCTGCGTTGGTTTTCAGGCTATAGACGACAGGATTAAACATTTATAGGTTAAAGAGCCTCCTCCCTTCCTCGTTGGTAACATTTATTTTCCTCCTTTTTTTGCCTGTTTCTTTGTGGCTAGATTTTGGCACACTCTTTGACCTGGAGCACGACCTCCCGGATGAGCTCATTAGCTCCTCGGACCTGGGGCTGACCAACGGAGGGGATGCCGGCCAGTTCCACGGCGGGCTCGCGGGGCTCGGAGGCGGGATCGGCACGAGCGGCCAGGACGCAGCCGCGAAACACAAACAGCTGTCCGAGCTCCTGCGCGCGGGGGCCCAGCCGGGGGCCCCTGCTTCCAACAGCGCGTCACCAGGGGCTTCCATGGGACTGATGGGCGGCATCAGCGGACCTCAAGGCATGCACCCTCAGGGTCAGCAGCAGCAGCCTGGATTAATGCCTCAAGTTGGAATGATTGGAGGCGGGACGGCGCTAAGTCGGACAGCAGCCATGATGGGTGCTCAGAAAGGCCCAACTGGACAGCAGCAGCAGCAAGGGATGATGGCGGTGCAGGTGATGAATGGCTCCCCTAGAATGGGTTACCCTGGCAATGCTGGGATGGGAAACAGTAGCAATATTTTGGCAGAGACCCTACAGCAGCAGCAGCAGGGCGGTCAGCCGATGGGAGCCGGCGGTCAAGTCGGGATGAGACCACAGCAGCCTGGCGGGCTAAACCAGGTAGGCAGCGGAACCAAACCGTACACTGAAACCGTGGCCGGAAGCTGACGTCAAGGTTGCAGCTGCTTCCCGTAAAAATGGACTGAACTCGGGTTGAAGCTGAAGCTTAGATGTTTCAGGCTAAAATTACATCAATCATCTGAATGTTTTTGGTCCCAAATTCAACAAATTTATCATTAATATTCCCTCACAGCAACTTAGAGGGATAATTCTGATTTTATTTTCACACAGAAGTGGGGTTCGGTGGAAAGGTTTCAAACAATATCTTACCTGTTGTAGGTAGCTCTTTAAATGGCTTCAGTTTGGGCAAAAATAATGAGCGTAGAGCAAGTCTGATCTGGGCCAAGTAGATCGCTGCCTTTTAAAACAGCTTCAGTATCAGGAAATTCATAGTGGTTCTGGTGAACGATTTGTTATTAATATTTACAAAAAGGACTGCATTACATGTGCGTTCTTTGGTGTGGCGGAGATAAAAATTTGTTTTTAGATGCATCACAGACAAATCTTATCCTCAAAGGTCAAATCAATTTTGTTAAAGTTAATCTGTGCAGCCATGCAGTGCTGTTTGTCCCAGTAGGGTTACCGTAGCTTCCTATAGTGGAAACAGGTTGCAGTAAAGCTGGTATTTTTGAACATCGTTTTTTATATTTTCTTTGCTGAACCCTTAAAAATATATCCCTGTAAATAATAACTGAAGTTATCAAAACACAACTGTCTTTATTAACGACAGAATTTTATCATTGTGTATAAAGTTTCTAGTGATGAACACAATGCTAACCTGACGTTTTCATGAAGCCACATTTAGGCTGTTTTTTTTTTTTTACTTGTGCACTATTTATTAGACAGAAAATATATAAAATGGTGCTCATTTATGTAAAATAAGGCACAGGCATTTAACTTTAAAGATAATCAAAATGTATTAATTGAAATTTCGTGGCTACTCTCTGAATCATAATCTAATCATTAAATCCCTAAAGATTATGATATTCCTGCAGGAAGTGCTACAGCCTGCTGCTGCCCCTGTTAGCTGTTACAAATTAACCTAAAGCTTAATGTAAATACCAGTGTAACATGATGTAATGGTTTATGAAACAATATTTGCATTAGCTGCAATAGGATTTACGACTTGTTGTTTTAAGACGGCGGCAGATCACTTTGTTTTTGGTCCCCCTCTGTTTCTCCAAGCTGAGGTTTCGGTCAGAACCAGTGAATCTGAATGGTTTCGTACTAGCTGCTCGTATGAAGCTACAGAGGATGAGTTCTTCGCAGCAGGTGCAGGGAGGAGTGCGGTTACGCGTCGGACTCGCAGCTGCGTCGCAGTTTGCTCTGTGGTATCGATGGTTAACCTGCCTGCTTGTCGACGAGCCGCACGACGGATGTGATTTTTCTTCCAGAGGAGGAGCTGCTGCAGAGCATTTGTTAAATGGTTGCACGGAGCCGTTTTCCTGCTAATCACCGTGCATTAGTGAACACAGCGTTGGACTGGTAACGTTCTGTTGTTGTTATCATGCTGTACGTGATGCTGTGGTTGTAAATAACTCACAGCTGATGGGGACCTTTTCTGAGGCTATATAAACTGTGTCAGTGCTCCTAATTTATTGTTGGGTAAAGTAAAAGAACAAAAGTAACATTAGGAAAAATCAAGAAAGGTAATTGTGATTCATTTTTTCTCCATTTCCTCTCGTTCTTGTGTTGTCCTCCCTGCATTCGCTTTTCCTCCTCTACCTTCCTGTCCTGTGCTGGCTTCCTCTCACGCTGTTCTCTGTCGTCCTCCAGATGATGATGGCCAATTCGGGCCCCTATGGTGGTCTGTACAGCCAGTCTGCTGGCCAGGGGATGCCTGGAGAAGGGCTGGGCCCTCAGCTCCAGAATAAGCCAGGCCCCAATATGCCCACCCAGTTCAGCATGGACAAGAAGGGACCTCCTGCTCAAAGCATGCCTGCGATGGTACGTTTAGTTTGTTTGTTTGTTTTTTTACGCAGGTTGTCATCAAAGTTTCTTTCTCTGCTAAAATACACACTCTGTACAGTTAACATTGTATAAAAAGACACACGCAACCAATTTTTCAAATCGGACAAAATGTTTCCTGTTTTAGGTCAGTTTGTTAAATACCAACATAATGAAAGACAATTTTTTTTCTTACTTGGTGACGTTGAAGAAAGTAATAAAAATGTTTATATTTCTTGTTATTTGCATATTTAGCTAATATAAATAATGATGGGAATCCTAACTGACCTAAAACAATGAAGGTTTCGACTGATTTGATGTCAGAAAGGTTGAAATAAAATGATTGTGTCTTTTTACACGGTGTATGTAAACATCTGGTTTCAGCTGTATTCCTACATCTCATTAACTTTTGGAGTCAAGCCGAATCAAGATGGCTGCCATGGCTAAGCAGCCTTAGCTAACACAACAATGGGGGTAGCTTTGTGAAATTTAAGGATATTGAGCTAAAATCTTTTAGTAGCTGAGAGTTATTCGTAACGCAGACTCGGAGCACTAACATGGATTCTTCCAAGGCCTTTAAATCCTGTTTCTATTTTATTTTACTTTTTTACAGTTCAAGCATTAATAGCTGTGTGGTAATGTGCTGAACTGGGCCAGATTTCCAAATTGAAAAGATTTTTTGGTTGTATGGACAAATCTTAAATGACAATTATTGTTCCTTTTTTAGTTTTTGATTTTCAGTTTACATACACATAGGAAATAAGAATTTCCATTCTGTCTGGACAAAAATTAAATGATAATAAATGATTAAAACACTCAGCTGAGATCAGGCACAGCATTGTTTGGTCATTTTTCTCCACTTTGCGTGAAAACTGTGCCCAACTACTAGGTTTTTTTTTTTTTTGTTCTGTGTTAATACTGTCTTTGAACGCCTCACATTTAGGCTCTCAAAACTCTGAAAGTGTTATCTTTTTATTAAACGTGTTTCTTCTCATTCCTTTCATCGAACTCCCTCAGCAGCAGCAGCAGCCAGGTGCAGTTGGCGGCGTGTCTGTTGGTGCAGCGGCGGCGGTGGGTGGCACTCAGGTCGGACTCAACGCCGTGGGGGCAGGTCCCGGCTCGACGCCCCCCACCGCCGACCCCGAGAAGCGGAAGCTGATTCAACAGCAGCTCGTCCTGCTGCTTCACGCGCACAAGTGCCAGAGGAGGGAGCAGGCCAACGGGGAGGTGCGGCAGTGCAACCTGCCTCACTGTCGCACCATGAAGAACGTGCTCAACCACATGACTCACTGTCAGGCTGGCAAGTCCTGCCAGGGTGAGTCTGATGAATAACACTCACTGCTGGCTTTATGCTGTGTGGGCTGCAACACATCAGACAGGTTTTAAAGTTGTCATGTCGCTGCAGCAATTACTATTTTATTTGTTTTTGTTTTTTTTAAATTTGCTCGTTCTTGATTTGCTCTCGGCGTTCTTTTCCAGATGAGCTATTCTCCCTTCAGCTTGTTGTTCTTCTAAAATCTGTCTTTTTTCCCGTTTCTCACTGAGCCTCCATCGGGACGTAAATTTATTTCACTGAATGACTCGTACCGTAGCTTTTTTTTTAGTTTCTGTTCTTCGTTTGACTCGTCTTCTCTTTTCCCTCTCTTCTCATCTTCCTCTTTCCCTCTCCTTTTATTTTTCGCCCGTCGTTCGATTTTTCTCCAACTGTCCTCCGTTCCTGTCTCTCCTCCAGTGGCGCACTGTGCCTCGTCCCGGCAGATCATCTCCCATTGGAAGAACTGCACCCGTCACGACTGTCCCGTATGCCTGCCTCTAAAAAACGCTGGAGACAAGAGGAACCAGCAGAGTGAGTGCTCCTCACATTATTGACTAATTACTAGGGGTTTAGGGGTACGTGTGCTGAACAAATGCAGTTTTCATCCTGTACGTTTATGTGTGGAACTCAAATGCGGAGCTCCACGTTTGGCTTGCTACTTTTAAAAGGTTGCACATAATGCGAGACCGCAGCAAACGAGCGCGAAGATCACGAACAGACCAGAGCTTGAAGGACCCTCCCCCCTCCCTCCAGTACTGTCAATAAAGTCTGCTGTTTGGGAACATTACAGCTTCTCAGGGAACTACAGTGACGACAGAGAAAGGTGGATCGAACCTTACGTCCGCATCGTTCAACCGTCATAGGATTGTCGCTGCCACTCAACGTCAAACCTCAATACCGTCTTAAAACAGCATCACCCGAACGTAAACTCAGCTGCCTGTAGCGTTCAAACAGCCTCTCACTAACAATTCAGAGTGGGCTCAGTTCATAACGAACGCCATGGGAGTTTTTACAGCAGCAGACATGCGACCGTGCACCATCGCTGAGAGCTCTGATTTTAAACACACCATAGTATATATAAAATATATACGGTCTACGGCTAAAACCATGTTCCCTCTTCTCAACTTTTAACCAGCAGATTATACCAGCTTTGTCCACGACATCCTATCTTTTGCTATATATACCTAAATGTACCAATATGCGCCTAAATGTATGCTATATGTTTGTTTCTCTTTAATGTAACTGCACCGAACTGTGACGTCTAAACTGAGACATGTACTGCACAATGATTTTTGTGCATCGTCACACCCCCTAATAATTACACATCACTGATAAACGTGTTTCCTCTCTCCTCCTCCTCCTGTTTCTGCAGCTCTGGTCAACAGTGCAGCTGTGAGTTTAGTGAACTCTTTAGGGGGCGGGGGAGCCGGAGCGCAGTCCAACGCCCCGAGCCTGAACCCCCCCAGCCACATTGACCCCAGCTCCATAGAGAGGGCCTACGCCGCGTTAGGCCTCACCTACCAGGGCAACCAGGTGCAGCCGCAGCCGTCGCAGCAGCAGCAGTCGCCTCAGACCAACATGCCGAACCAGGGCCTGCAGGGACAGCCAGGGATGAGGACTTTAAATCCAATGGGTTGGTTTAGTTTGTACAGACCAAGATGTTCATTCATGAGTTTTAGTGGACAGAAGTACTGATGCTCAGATACTAATGTTCAGGCACTTATATAGTTTAAAGTATTTCTATAAAGACATTTTGATCCTTTAACCTGTGTTGTGGTGTCCTATCAGGTGGAAACTCGATGGGAATGAATGGAGCAGTTGGGGTTCAGCACCCCAACCAGCAGTCTGCCCTCCTGCCGGACGCCATGTTGCACAACAACATGAATGCCCAGAGGTGAGGCGGATGTTCTCTGAACTTGACTTGACTCAAGCCGCAGTCTGGCTGCTTTTATTTTTTGATGAATAACACAAAATCTAGAATAGCGCCATGGTATCTAAAATCTTAACCTCTGTGTCGTTTCCCCCCTCAGTTTGATGAGCGATGGCGTGGGGAACCTTGGTTCCTTGCCTGGAGCTACGCCTCCTTCTTCCGCTGAGATGAGAAAGCCTTGGCACAAAGACATCACCCAGGACCTCCGTAACCACCTCGTCCACAAGCTGTGAGTCTCTCAAACAGGGTTCCTACGCAGCCTTGGAAATTATGGACAAGGATGAAATTTGATTTCAGTATTTTCCTGGTTTGACTAATTATGGAAAAAGAAGAAAACACCTCTCTCGCCCATTGTGTTATCTAAAAGTGAAAACTGACAATTTCAGCCGTTTAAATGTGCAGTGTAGTTTTTCAGATGTGAATATAGTCGACATCATGCCCACTTGTGGTTCGTATGCCTCAAGCTGGAAATTGAAATGGGAAATGCAGATAATATTTTGTTCCAACAGCTGTACTATTTGTAATGTCGTCAAGGATAATTCAACTTTAACTGTTTATCAGAAAAACACATACAGACCCATATAGAGTAAAATATATATGTATATACTTAATCAGATTTGTATTTTTGCTGTGAAGGGAATTTGTAGGATTATCATAAAGAAATTTTCTCAACCAAAAAATAAATTGCATTTAAATTTTATTAAGTTCAAATAAATAAGTGGTGGAAAAACACATATTTTACAGTTCATAGGTAAATCTTTATTCTCATAAAGAATAAAGATCTGAGGAGAAATATGAGGAGAGAACCTTGGATAATTTTACATAAGCTTACAGATATTAAAACTGCACCACTGTAAATTACAGTAAATTTACACACAATTTGTTTTGAAGTCAAAAATTGATGGAAGAATGTGAAAATTTGAGTCTGGAAACGTACGGAGCAAAGCTCATGAGATGAGCTCAGTTTTGGATCAGTTATTTAGCAGCACGTTAGGAGTAAATAGGAATACAGTCTTTTTGTTCTCAGATTGATTACAGCAGTGTGTGTTTCCTGTGTGTGTGTGTGTGGGCAGTGTGCAGGCCATCTTTCCTACCCCTGACCCAGCTGCGCTGAAGGACAGGCGGATGGAGAATCTGGTGGCCTACGCTCGAAAAGTAGAGGGGGACATGTACGAGTCGGCCAGCAGCAGGGTAAGAAACGTGCTCGTAACTCGCCGTGTAGTTGCTATTTGCTCTTGACGTGTTGTGTAACATCCTCCCACCTTCCTGCTGCGTCCCTTCCAGGCGGAGTACTACCACCTCCTGGCGGAAAAGATCTACAAGATCCAGAAGGAGCTGGAAGAGAAGAGGAGGAAACGGCTCCAGAATCAGGAAGTGATGCCCGGCAAACCCGGCATCAGCCCGTCTGGCCTCCCGCAGGGCCCGCCTTGCATGGGGCAGCCACCCATGCCCCCCGGGCAGCCCCTCAGTAAGTAAAAGTAATGTTAGCGAGCACTATAAAACATTAAAGATGTTTTGTTGATCAAAGTGTTCAACAGTGAACAGAACCAGTTGATTTGCTTCTTGAACAGTTTTCGTCTCCCTTTCAGATGGTCCTCATGCAGATCTGTCAATGATCAGACCTGCTGGTCCAACTCAGATGGTCAAAAGGATGCAGAACCCTGCAGGTACTTCTGTTTGCTAGGAATGTGATGGCAGTGGTGTCGTCTGTTTGAAGACCTTCACAGAGTTAGATTTTCCTTACAGTGCTGTGAAACAATATTTATCCCTGCATAGATTTCTTCTGTTTTTGCACTAAAAACACACTAAAGTCTATCAAATCAGCAAACAAATGTTAATATCAGACAAAGGTAAATGTAATCGCCTTTGAAAAACTGTATTTTGCATTTACTCGGGTTATATTTGTCTGATAACATTTATCTGATAATCTTAAAGTCCAAGTGTGACCAAAAAAAAAGCAAAAACAGAAGAAGTCTGTGAGGACCCGAATGCTTATTCGCTGCACAGCTCATGACAAAGAAAGATGCATCTCAAAGATTTAAGCTCATCAGTAGGTTTGTTGCGTGTTTACTCTTTTTATTTTTGTTTCTACTGTACAGTATATGAACTCAATACAAGCAGCACAGTAATGTGATTTATTTTCCCCCCTCACGTCCTTGTAGGCATGAACCAGTTTAATCAGATGGGGCTGCAGTCGATGGGTCAGAGGCCGCCACCTCCTAATCCTCAAATAAGCCAGGTTAGCATTGCTGTTGTGTGGTTAATTTGGATAAACTTGGAGGTTTTTAAGAATTCATTTAGAAACGCAATGTTGTTTTGTTTTTTTTTGTTTTTTTTTTGCAGATATGTATGGGAGGAACAAGGATGGGTCAGCCCAACGCCACACAGCTGCAGAACCAGTACCTCCCTCCAGGCCAGTTCCCCGTCCCCTGTTCTGGCCTGGGCTCTGGGCAGGGCGGCGTGAACCAGCCGGACGTGCAACCTGCTGTGTCTTCTGTAAGGGCAGAGTTTTACTGTTATTCTGAAGATGAGGTTGTTTTGAATTAGTTTTTTGGAAACCCTGTTGAAGGAAAACTAAAACGGAGACGGGCATCGACATTAATGAAACCCAGACAGTAATCATTTGCTGTAAATCTACAGCTAATTAGCTTTTTTCAACATGGCCTCCGCAGCTAATTGATCACAGCAAACACTAAAATTGTCTGTAACTTTGACCCAAAGTCTGATGTGGTAGTAGCTGAGAGTTATCTTCAACACATGGTGCTAACAGAATGTGGATAAGCTCAAGGTTTGACCAAAACAGCTATAACTTCATCCCTTCTCATCATAAGATGATCTTAGTTTCACACTCTGACCTAAACGCCAAACAATGTGAGTCTTTAATTTGTTTAAGTTCCTTTTCACGTATTTTTAAGGTGTTTAAAAGTTTGTCTTGTGTCTGATTCTCTGTAGCAGAACCAGATGTCCACGCCCTCCTCCCTCCCAGCCACCAGCCCAGCAGCACAGTCCGCCCCATCTGTCCCAGGCCCCGGAGCCCCGGGAGCCTCCGTGGGGTCCGCTAATGCCAACTGCGTCGGGCCTCATCCCGGCCATCCTCCGTCCTCCACCCAGCCCGGCTCGTTCCCCCTCTGCCCGCCCGTCCGGACAAACTCGCCGTCGCCGGCGCGCAGCTCGACGCCTCAGCCCCATCAGACGCCGCCCGCGGTGCCCCGCTCCCAGACGCCGCAGCCTCAGACCCCCAACACGCCCCTGATGCCTCCTCCTCCGCAGCACCACCAGCAGCAGCAACAACAAGCTTCAGAGCTGCAGCAGCAGCAGCCACCGTCAGGGCAGACGGCGAACTCTGAGAAAACAAATCATCTTCCTCAACAAACTCTTGGGGGCGGGGCTTCTCCGGGCCCCCAGGCAGGACAGACTTCTTCAATCCCAGCCCGCAATGTTCACGCGCCGTTACAGCTGCCACAGACCCCAGTGAGTACAGCCATGTTGGTCCTAACGAACCTCGGTGTGTGTCTAGTTTTGTTCATCCAATCCAGAATAAAAATACTATTTGTGGATTTTAACTTACCCTTTCCCTCCTTTTTGCTTTCGGCTCCTCAGCACTCTCCGAAGCCTTCGCTGACAGCTGACGGTCAGGTTTCTTCTCCGGCGTCGATCCCAGGCAGCACGGATCCTGGCTCGCAGCTCGCGCCTGCGGACGGCCCCGCTTCCGGCCAGGAAGACGTCAAAATGGAGATTAAGAAGGAGGAGGAGGAGGAAAACGAAGGAGCCGACGCCCAGGGAGATGGCAAGGGAAAGCTGGGGAAGGGTCAGTCTGAGGTGAAGACCGAGGAGAAACCCGAGGTAGGATTCTCAGAAAAACGTGTTTAAATGCGAAGGAAATCTGTGCACTGACGCTCCGACCTTCCTCTCAGATTAAGAAAGAGAAGCCTGCAGGAGATGGGTGTAAAAGTGAGCCCATGGATACGTCCTCCTCCTCTGGGTCGGTGTCAGAAACATCAGGTGACGACAAGAAGCCCGAGGTGAAGAAGGAGCCCAAAGAGGAAGAGGAGGGATCAGGGTCATCAGTAACCAACAGCTCCTCGGCCAGCACTCAGAGCAAAAAGAAAAGTGAGTAACATTTGTTTAAAGCAGCCGCTAAGTACCGCTTTTTACAAGAAGTTAGACTGAAGATGGAGTCGTAAATGTGATCAGAAAATCAACATCAGGAGCCAGAAACATTCAGACCTTTTTTTGTCTTGGAGTTTATCTTTTATAATCAAACATTCTCACGTTATTCTTTATCATTTTTGTGCCTTTTGGGATCTACAGTGTCCAGAGTTGTTATTAAGGCTTCTTAGCTCACAGATGTAAAACAAAAGCTTCACGCGAGACGCACGGTCAGTCGGTTTGAAGGCAGAAAGGCAGGAACACAGCAAACTCGTTCCCCTGTTGGTCTGCTGACGGTTGGAGAGCTTTATTTTTCCTCTTCAGTGAGAAAATAATAAACCAAATCATGTGCGATTCCGGACGACACGTCGGGTTGAAGTAAACCGAACAGCAGGAAGAAAATAAACAAACCATTAGCCCTAAATCTGCTTGGGTTGGGCATCTGTTGTGTGCTATGGGAGTCCTTTTAAAGGGATAGTTTGGTCATTTCGAAGTAGGGTTTTGTGGAAACCAACACACGCATGCTGCCATCAAAATCAACCTTGACAAATATGTTATACATAAATCTACCAAGAAAACCACCAACAACAGCAACAAATTGCGGTGCACTTCTAGCAGAAATATAATCATGTTTCTGCTCAAAAAACATACTATAATGGGAAATTTATGCTGATATAAAGGTTTCACATGAACCACTATAAGCACTTTAAACTGCCTTGTTGCTGAAAAGTGGCATATAAATAAAATTGACTTTTCTTAGAAAACTTTAGAGATAAGTTGTTTTAGGGCGGCAAAAATCCACTTAGCGGCCATCCTCACTCGACGAGCTAACAGCTAGTCCCAGATTATCGCAGTTTATGCGAGACCGCGGCCTCTTTTTGTATCACGCTGTTTCCAGCAGAAACGAGATGATGTTCCTGCCAGAAGCGCTCCAGGCTGCACCTGAATCGTTGCGGCTAGCTGCTGCCGAGGCTGTTAGCGCTCGCAAAGAACCGCAGGCTTTTATTTGAATGGCTGCAGGACGCACAGGTTTATAATACGGCGCTCGCATGAACAGGAGTGGCATTTTTTGAGATTAGAGTTGGTTTAAGGTGGCTGCTATCCATTGTGGTGCTTTGGTTCATTCCAGTTGGAAAGAGCTATCTGGAACATGTAAGATATTGCTTACTAACTTCACACAAAACCCACCGTGAAAACATAAGAACCGTCCCGGTCAGTGTTTCGTTTTCTCCGTTTGCAGCCGTCTCTAACTGCAGCAGAAAGTGGAGGCTTTAATCTGTGGCCTCCTCCTCATTTCTCTGTTTCTGTCTCCAGTCTTTAAGCCCGAGGAGCTGCGTCAGGCTCTCATGCCCACCTTGGAGTCTTTGTACCGCCAGGACCCTGAGTCCCTTCCTTTCCGTCAGCCGGTGGACCCCCAGTTACTGGGAATACCCGTACGTATTCGAACTAGTAACAAAACTAACCTGGTAAGGGACTGCGCTGGCTGCCATTTTGCTTCATCATAAAAACATAGCTTTTTTGTTTTCTTGCTCGTTTTTCCATGATTGCCACAGATTTTAGTCTTTTTTTATATTAGCTGGTTAAAGTTTCTTTCAATGTGTTTTTTTTTCCTCGTTGCATGAAAAAGGTTAAGAGAATTAGATTTAAGCACGTGAATGTGTGTGAATTTTTTTTTTTTTTTTTGTAAGTCAAAGCATTGGCTCTTATGAACGTGTGCAGTTCAGATATGCGAGAACATTTTAAATTCAAATCAGAGGTTTTTGTCCTCATAGAAGTATAATTTCAGCAGAGAAAATGAGAGTGCTACATGATCCAAATGCCCATCAGAATGTCGAAGCGCTTGAATTATCGTCTCCCTGAACATCTAATGAAAACGCAGATTTTTCTCTGCATACAGAGCAAAATCCACAGAGGAAAGCCATTTACAGTTCATACGCCGCTTGCTTTCGTTTACTGCTTTTGTTTGTCTTTTTGCTCCTAAATTGTATGTTTGAATGTAGGATTTGCTTAAAGTAGCTTTCATCATAGTAAACCATCTCTAGCTCTCCAGCTTCTCATCAGTTGTGGGTTGTGTTCAGAGGTGGGACAATGCCGTCACGGCTCGGTACTTCATCCTGTTCGTCTGCTCTTGTAGAATCACTTTTAATATTCACGCAAAATATCAAATTATTTAATGGCTAATTTATGATTGGAGATAAATTGGCATCAACTTCAACTGGTGAAAAATCATTTTGAAAAAAGTGTTTCTACTTAAACTTACAATACTGTGAAAAAAAAAAAAAACCAAGTCGTCCCTCATTTCTTAATGTTTCACGTCTGAGGATTCAGACTGAGCAGCTACAATGTCATCATTTCTTAACTCGAAATGGTTTTACTCGAGAACTTGAAAGGCGGCGAGGAAACAACACCTAATAGACTTCTTAGTAAAGAAATAATTTTAAATACGATCTTTCGTAACCTCGTTACCAGCAGCCCGTTACAAAGACAGAATGTCTTCTCTTTGTTCAGGTTTAATTTATAAAAAAAACACCAAAGATTACAGTTTGATGCCCAAACTAGTGTTTTAGCAGCACCAAGGTGATTCCCAAATTATTAGCTAAAGATTTGATGTTCTCTCTCAGACCTGGTGTCAGTATTTCTTTTCGTTTTTTACATAAAGCCATAACTTTGAAATACTGTTCATCTGCTGTAGATTGTTTTTTTTTTTGTTTTAGGCCCAACACTTCTCGTTTGCCCGACTTGTTCAGTTTAATTGTTTCTTTTAAACGCACACTGCACGATACGCTGTCATGATCAGGCAGATGCAATAAAACGAGTGAATAAGCAGCTGAAGTCCGAAGAAAAACCTTTAAAGACCGTCAGACAGCCTGACTTTCAATCATTACGGGAGAATCCGGCACCTTGGAAGCGAAGCATTAAGAAATGAGAGGCGGTTTAAGATTTTTGCACGGCGCTGTGTTAAGTTCACGCTCGTCTTTAACCACCGGAGGGGTCGTGGTGTAAATTTGCCCCTGCAGGCTGTGATGCTAATACGCATCCCTTGTTTGTTCGTGTGAGTGCTTCCATTCAGAGATGAGGGTCTGTTCATAACTCACGTTGCCATGGTGACAGTGAAATGGACCCTGCTCTTTGAAACTCGCACCAATTTTTTTATTTTTTTTTTCCCCCTTTGTTGGATCTCCAAAAAAGCCTTTCTTTTCCCGGCCCTCGTCTCGGCTTCTTTAATAATCTGTGCTGTGTTTTTGGAGGGGAGGCAGAGTGCAGACGGCAGGAGCAGAAAAACAACTCGCACACTCATCCATCTCGCGTACATTTGCATCATCTCAGCTCCACTGGCTTTAACCCGGCCATCTTATTTCCACTCATCCTGCTGGCATTGTTGATGCAAAGCACAGTATAGCCAGGGGGAAAAGCATAGATCTGTCAGCCTGTTGCTCTGTTCTTCTTGGTTTTGCACCCTTCTCACTACCTGAGCCTGGAAGGTTTCAGCTCAAATTCAGCTCAGTGTAAATCTTTTTTTTTTTTTTTCTGACTGATGATAATTTCCCGTCCTGGGCTTCAGGATGAATCTGTAGTTTGTTTTCAGCAGCAGAGGACTGGCCGGGTCTGCCCCGGTCGTCTGGCTGCTGCTTTCAGAGCCGACGGGTACTCTGGGTGCAAAGCAAAGAGCTGGAGGGCAGAAGTTGTCATGTCTCTCTGTTTGCACGTGAACATTTTTCTCTGCAGCGCTCAACAACATTGTCCCCCCTGCACCCTCTTCTCTCCTTACTTTGGTCCCACCCGCTTCCCCCGACGTCCTCCATCCCGGCGACGCCGGTGACGCTCTCGTCCTCCCCTCCACGCTGACCCAAAACGGTCCTTCCTGTCTCACCTCGACCTGGCGGTTCAGGACTACTTCGACATCGTGAAGAACCCCATGGACCTGTCGACCATTAAGCGGAAGCTGGACACGGGTCAGTACGAGGAGCCGTGGCAGTACATCGAGGACATCTGGCTCATGTTCAACAACGCCTGGCTGTACAACCGGAAGACGTCCAGAGTCTACAAGTACTGCTCCAAGTTGGCTGAGGTGTTCGAGTCGGAGATCGACCCCGTCATGCAGGGCCTGGGCTACTGCTGCGGGAGGAAGGTGAGTCAGAACTAGCTTCTGCTGGCTTTGTCTCAGAGCTGGACCGACTGGAGTTTCTGAGCTGATTTCAGTTTTCCTTTTTTTTTTTTCTTTGGCAAACTCTGACTTGGCAGATTACAATTTATCTCAAAGAAATAATAGATTTCTTTTTAAATTTCAGGTTAAATTGAAAATTTGAATGTGTAGTCTGAAACAATGCTTACAATTATTAAAAAAGAACTTATGATTTCACAAAATCTGCACCAAATTGCAGAATTTTCTCCAGATTAAAGGTTTGCACGGATCAAACCCAACAGAAAAAAGTGTAATTTTTACTGTTAAATGTGTTAAACTGTTCAAGTCATTCATTTATAGCTTAAAAATTATAACAAACTATATATTACTTTTACATTTAAACTTAAAATTATTGTGAAATTTGAAACTGGCAGCTGGTATTTAAATAGAAAACCTCAGCTCACGTGTTAAAGAAGACAGGCCTGTGAAACCAAAAAAAAACACTTTTTTGGGGGACGGTGAAGTTAAAGGTAAACTCCGGCCCCGTCCGCGCTAATCCAAATAATTAAAATATAAATAAAAACGGGAAATCTGCGCCTCCTGTCTGCACACAAATAGAAGATTTGGGGAGAGGAAAACTGGAGAGAGATCTTAAAAACACTTTTTTTAAAACTCTGTTTTAAGGAGGAGCTGTGTGGACTTTAAAGACAGTTTTTTTTGAACAGCTACTTGTTCATTTTCACCTCGTGCACGAAACTAAAACAACAGCGAAGCTGCTTTTACGAGTCTTTCTGCAGCTTGTTTTCATCCTGATGTTGTAACCATTAAACTGTGATTGTGTGCAGAAAGGGTTAATTACTAAGAGGAAATTATAAACTGTATTAAACGAAACAAAACTAGTTTTGGGTGAATCTTAAACCAACCTAGGACTGTTTCACTGTATTTTAATGTGTTACTGGGGAAGTTTTTGCCACCTGGTGTTGCATTTTGGGTATTTAAGCTTTTCTGTTGGAATAATAAGGACAGGCGTTTTCCTAAACATGGAGTGAAAATATTTTTAAAAAATAAAGTAGTGTAGAGGAGGTCTCAGCGTAAAGACTTGATACATCCCTAAAAGCTCCCAGTATTAATATTAATCTGTTAAAAAACGAACAGAACCGGACAACGGCGCTCTGAAGATGTGACCCAGTTGTTTTAGGTGGTTAATTTCTGTATCTGCTGGCTTCTGTCAGTACTTCAAGCTGTTAGCTGCAGAGAGGTGTTTAGTTGGTGCTCTTGTTTGATTTTATACGTCTGTTAGAAGACAGGAGGCATTATGGGATGGCACCGTCCGTCTGACTGTCTGTCCCTGCTCTTAACTCTGCAGCAGCGTAATCTAGGAAAGTCAAACTGCACAGCTGGACACCTCATGTGTCCAGGATGATCCTTGTTGATTTTAATGTCAAAGGTCACCTGTTCAAACCCAACCATGCTCCAGCTTCAGCGAAGGGTGTTTTGTGTACGGTTGGCGGTATTTTAGTTGCTTTTTAATGCATGTTTCTGCAGACATGTCTGTAAATGTCCTCTTGTCGTCTCTTTTATGTCACAGTTCGAGTTTTCCCCCCAAACTCTTTGCTGCTATGGGAAACAGCTGTGCACCATCCAGCGCGACGCTGCTTATTTCAGTTACCAGAACAGGTGAGGGACATTAACGCAGTCTGACCTCCTCACAGGAAGAAAATCAGCATTCTGCAGGTTTTCTTGTGTCTGCTTTTATGTTGCTGTGTAAACTGAGCCAGTTGGATCATCTAGAATATGTTGTGTTTTTTTTTTTTGTTTGTTTTGTTTCTTTTTTTTCTTTTTGCAATGATTATGTTTCCTACAGCTTAGCATCAGTCAGTACAATCACAGATGAGTCTGAATTTGGCTCCATCCTCACAGATCATTTTTTGTCCTTCATAAAGTGGGCTCCTGTTTGATTTCTTGTTTCCCCACTCAGTGAAATTTCCAAACCTGTCAGCTCAGGGTGTTTTTGTTTACAAACGGCACAAACCGAGTGGGGATGGCAGAAGAAAGGTTCCCACTTTATGAATGAGCAGAAAGGATGATGGATATCTGTTGCTTTTTTTTTGTTTTTGTTTTTATTTTTATTCTTTCCTCATTCACCTTTTCATAATTGGAGCTTGTATCCTCGCTGCCCTGCTCCCTCACAGCTCCTAGTGGTCTCTCATGTTGCTGTAATGTTGTTGTTGTTGTTGTTGTTGTTTACCACTGAATGTCTGACGCTAATCTTTGCTTTGCCTTGGCTCTCTGTCCTCTGTTGGTTGTTTTTCACCTCCTCTGTGTCCCTCCATCGTCTTTGTCTGACCTGTAACAACTTTTTTC
>NC_051441.1:16352316-16361447 GCF_001649575.2 Kryptolebias marmoratus | reverse complement strand
CCCCCCCCCCCTCCCCTCCTCCCCCCTGCATCACGATTGGCTGCTGCCTCCTGGCGACGACCCACCTTGCCCTCTGCCTCCTCCTGTGTGTGTGCGCGCCCTCCCCCGGCCTGTCCTGTCCTGCCCTGCCCTGATTGGCGGCTGCTTCCTCGTGCCCTCTCTGTGATTGGCTGTGCTGATGGCGAACGGTGTAGTTCACCAAAATATGGGCTTCTTGCTGACAGGTACCACTTCTGTGAGAAGTGTTTCAACGAAATCCAAGGCGAGAGCGTCTCCCTGGGGGACGACCCCTCCCAGCCCCAGACGTGAGTACCGTTACACACCTGACTTCCTTTTTGTGAGCTTTTGTCGAAAATGTTCAACACTTCTGATTATTCAGTCTCAAAGCCAGCTGTAAACTTGTTGAATCGAAATGCTAATGTAAGTTTAAAACATTAGAAAAAAAACAGTTTCAGCTCTGCAGCAATTTGTAGAAATGTTGTCGAAATAAAGAAATGAAGCCCTGAATCCTGAGCTGCAAATGAAACCGATAAGTAGTTTTAAAGTCAATGCCAGAGCAGCAGAAAGTAAACATTTGTGCAACTGAGGCTGTTTTTAGTCATTTTCATCGGTTCACTGCTTTTATTCGGAGGCATTAATAGAAGAAGAATTAGGTTGTAGTTTACTGAGCTTGGCATCGTTGTGCTACACTCGTTGAAAGCTGTGGTTAATAAAGGAAATAAATGGCATTAGATGATCAATTAGTAATGTTTCCTGATGGATTGAACTGTATTTAAAGCTGTTTTCACCTCAGAATCTGTGAACTATGAGCTTAAGGATCACAAATGGTGTTTTTTTTTCTGTTCTTCTCTCAGGTCCATCAACAAAGACCAGTTTCAAAAAAAGAAGAATGACACACTCGACCCTGAGCTGTATGTGCCTTTATTTTTCATTTTTTTAACTCATTACCCTTCTTTGATTATATAGTAACTCTGTGTCTGTCTGTCAGCAAGATGTCTGGTGATCTAGTGGACAGATTTTACTGAAAACTCTCAGAAAGTAATCACTGGATGTCCGTCGACAACACTGGCTGCCACAGCTTATGAGCCAACACAAAAACGGCTGTAACTCAGCCCACTTTAAAGATATTGAGCTAAAATCTGATGTGGTAGTAGCTGAGAGTCATCCCCAACGCCAAATCTGAGCGCTAACAGATCACATGAGATCTTTGTTTAAAACTTGGGCATACAAGTAGGCAGGCGATAACCGTTTCTTCAAGGAAAGCTTTCATTTCATTTGTTTTTTGAGATGGTCTCTCTGTTTAGGGTTTCCTTTTCCCGTTGCTGTTTTTTTTTTGTAGCGTCACAATGCAACCAACAAGAACTTCCATCATTATGTGTTAACCTTGGGCTGCTGTTTCTCTTTTTTTTTGCTTTTCTGGTTTTGCCCGTGCTCAGGCTTGTGGAATGCACCGACTGCGGCCGTAAAATGCACCAGATCTGCGTCCTGCATCATGAAACCATCTGGCCGTCAGGGTGAGCCGCCCATCGCGCACGCCGAGTCTAAAAACACAAATCTCTGTTCTTTAAAAACATACTTAAAAAACTAAATTTAAAGCCCTCTGAAAATCCCACTCTAGTAGATTTCAACACATCTTTTGTTTAGGATCACATTTTTAAATCTCAAGGTCGAGTTTGCTCAAAAGATTGTCAACTAAATATCTGTTTTAAGTCTCATTTGGGTAAAAACACCTTTCAGTGACGGCAGATCTCTTCTCAAATGTTTCTGTTTTGTTTATAAAATGTGAGCACTTTAGGTGTTTCAAGAAACTGACATGAAAAGCCCAGTTGTTGTTTTTTTTTTTTTATAACTTCTTAGTCTCTGTCATTGATGCCAGCTGTTTGAAAAAGTGATAGTAAAAGGTAAATATAACCACTCTTTGTTCATTTCCTCCCCGTTCACAGCTTCGTTTGTGACAACTGTCTGAAAACAGCCAATAAGATGCGTAAAGAGAACAAATACGCTGCTAAAAGTAAGTCGAGTTACTGACTCTGTTTTATCCCAGTTTGGATCTTTTTTTAAAAAAAATAAACTCTTTTGTCTATTGTATTAATTCATTTTGTAGACGGATAAGCGTGTGTGTGTTTTCAGCGCTCTGCTGACTTTTCGATGCCGTACGCGAACGATGAACACCGTTTTGTCTGTTAATTCTGCAGGGCTTCCTCAGACGAAGTTGGGGAACTTCTTGGAGACGCGAGTGAACGACTACCTCAAGCGTCAGAGCCACCCGGAGTCCGGAGAGGTCACCATCCGCGTGGTCCACGTCTCCGACAAGGTGGTGGAGGTCAAACCGGGCATGAAGTCCAGGTAGACAAACAAACGAGTTCATCCAAATCTCTGCCGCTTTTCAAGCCTTTAATTCAAAGTCAGTCCAAACGCAGCTTTATCTGTAAAACGTTTATTACTCTGTGTAAAGATCAAAAGCTTGAAGGTGTTTCTAAAAAAAGCCAATGAAAGTATTTTATTGTATTTGTTGCTAAAATGTAAAAAGTTATTAGTTCAGTTATTGGAATTTTGTGAAATGACCGTGCTGACATGTTCACAATAAACTGATCATAACGTCTCTGCAGAAGAGACTCCAGGTCAACCTTTTACTAACGTATGAAGTTTAACACGGGTCCAGAAATGACTGAATGAATTTAGGTCTTTAATTAAACTTAACAAGCGAGCCATCAGGGAGTTTGTGGATTAGTTACCTGTGTTACAGATTTTATAGAGTATAGGTTTTTCATCGTTCAGGTCTTTTGAAGAGGGGTTCTGTTTAAAAAATTATGAAGAGTTAATATCTTACCTGTTGTAGGTAGCTTGATATCAGTTTAGAGAAATAATTTAATTTTGACAAATTCAGGAAGCAGAAAATAACCCGTGCTGCCACTTTTTGTTAGATTCATGGCTGTTTTGTTCCTCCCCCCCCCTTTCAGGTTTGTGGACAGCGGCGAGATGGCAGAGTCTTTCCCCTACAGGATGAAAGCCCTGTTTGCGTTCGAGGACATCGACGGGGCGGACGTGTGTTTCTTCGGCATGCACGTTCAGGAGTACGGCTCCGACTGCCCGCCGCCCAATCAGAGGCGAGTGTACATTTCTTACCTGGACAGCGTGCACTTCTTCAGACCTCGGCACCTGAGGACCGCCGTTTATCACGAGATCCTCTTGAGTTACCTGGAGTACGTCAAACGGATGGGGTAAGGAAAAAAAAAAAGTGTAATTTTTCAAACGATAATAAACCTCAGATCCTCTAAAACAAAAAAAAAAATAAGTACTTACAACTACTTTTTTTTCTTTTTTGGTCTCAGGTTTACTACGGGTCACATCTGGGCGTGTCCTCCCAGCGAAGGGGACGATTACATCTTCCACTGTCACCCTCTGGACCAGAAGATCCCCAAGCCCAAACGCCTGCAGGAGTGGTACAAGAAGATGTTGGACAAGGCTGTTGCTGAGCGAGTCGTCCACGATTACAAGGTGAGACGCTTTAATTTAAATTTAGAGCAACTGCAAATGTTCCCATTGCTGTATTTTTAGAGAAGTCAAATCCATCAAGTCACTTCACAAGCTGTTCTAAAACTTTATTTTCACAACTCCCTCTGGTGTTAGCAGCTATTAATTAAACCAGGTATTCTCTTTTTCCTCTTTTGCTGTTTGAATTGTGTTTTTGAGTCTTAGTTTTATTTTTAATCGATTCCAAAACCACTAAAAAGCTTTTTTTTTTGGTCCCTTCAGGACATCTTCAAGCAGGCAACAGAAGACCGGCTGACAAGCGCCAAGGAGCTGCCGTACTTCGAGGGTGACTTCTGGCCCAATGTGCTCGAGGAGAGCATCAAGGAGCTGGAGCAGGAGGAAGAGGAGAGGAAGAGGGAGGAGAACAGTACGTCCAACGAGAGCACGGACGTGAGTAGTGGACCTTCGGGGCGCAAAGTCTCGACACCGTCTCGAGGCGCGGCTTTTCTAATCGCCTTTTTAAAACATTCGCAGGCCGCGAAAGGAGACAGCAAGAATGCCAAAAAGAAGAACAATAAAAAGACGAGCAAGAACAAGAGCAGCCTGAGCCGAGCCAATAAGAAGAAACCGGGGATGCCCAGTGTTTCCAACGACCTTTCCCAGAAGCTCTACGCCACCATGGAGAAACATAAAGAGGTACGCAAATCTAATTTTACTACAGAGGAAACTACTTGGTGTTTACTGAAGTACAATGTGACTTCATATTGACTTGAACCGTAAAAGTAGCAACTTTCCGCATTCTGCTTGGCAGGTTTTTTTCGTCATCCGCCTGATTGCGGGCCCCACCGCCAATTCGTTGCCCCCCATCACTGACCTGGACCCCATGATGGCCTGTGACCTCATGGACGGCCGCGACGCCTTCCTGACTCTGGCCAGGGACAAGCACCTGGAGTTCAGCTCTCTCAGGAGGTCCAAGTGGAGCTCCATGTGCATGTTGGTGGAGCTGCACAATCAGAGCCAGGACCGCTTCGTCTACACCTGCAACGAGTGCAAACACCACGTGGAGACGCGCTTCCACTGCACCGTCTGCGAGGTGAGAATCAAGGGCGAAACTCTATGATGTTGTTTTTTTTTTTCTCTCTCTCTTTTAAGCTTCTGGACAGAGGCTCGGGGGATCCACAAAATTTACAATATCTTTCCCTCTTCTTTCTCCAGGATTATGATTTGTGCATCACCTGCTACAACACTAAAGGCCACGAGCACAAGATGGATAAACTGGGGCTCGGGCTGGACGACGACAGCAACAACCAGGCTGCAGCATCGACTCAGAGTCCTGGGGACTCGCGCCGCCTCAGCATCCAGCGCTGCATCCAGTCTCTGGTGCACGCGTGCCAGTGCCGCAACGCCAACTGCTCCCTGCCGTCCTGCCAGAAGATGAAGCGAGTCGTGCAGCACACAAAAGGCTGCAAGCGCAAGACAAACGGCGGCTGTCCCATCTGCAAGCAGCTCATCGCTCTGTGCTGCTACCACGCCAAACACTGCCAGGAGAACAAATGTCCCGTCCCGTTCTGTCTGAACATCAAGCAGAAGCTCCGGCAGCAGCAGCTGCAGCATAGGCTCCAGCAGGCCCAGATGTTGAGGCGGAGGATGGCCACCATGCAGAGGGGGGGGCAGCCAGCCGGTGGGCCCCCAGGAGGACCGGGGGTGGGCCTTCCTTCACCGGGAGCCAATGGGACCACAGCCCCCAGTACCCCAACGTCGGGTGGCACCCAACCGCCAACGCCTCAGACCCCAACTCAAAGCATGACTCCCGTCCCACCGCAAGGAATGGGTCCTGGAAATGGAATCCAGCAGCAGCAGCAGCAGCAGCCAGGAGGGATGCCCCCTCAACACCCCCTTCATCAGTTCCAGCAGATGGCGGGTGGAGCTGGTAGTGGAGGAGGAATAATGAACTCTCCCCAACACCAGCAGCAGATGCTTCCTCAGGTCCAGCAGCAGCAGCACGGTGGATCAGGGACCAACCCTCAGCAGCTCCAACAGCACCCCAACAGTTTGCCGCCGTATGCCAGCAGACCCCCAGGCTCCTCCCCAATCCACCAGTCCCAGGGTAAACCGGTTCTTGGCCCTGCTACGCCTCCGCAGCATCCTGGTGGTGGTGCCGTCATGGCGGGAAACGCAGCAGGCCAGCAGCCTCCCAGTCAGCCGCCAGGCCAACCTCCGATTCCACAGCAGCCCCCCTCGGGCCCCCCACCGGCAGCTGTAGAAATAGCCCTGAAGATTCAGCAGGTGGCTGATGCTCAAAGGAAGTTGTCTCTGCATAGACAAGCAGCTGCTGCAGGCCTGATGCCTTCCCACCCCCACCACCAACCGGGTCAGGGGCAGCAGATGACGATGGGACATCCAGGGACCGTAGGGATGGTCGGACCCCAGGGCATCCCACCTCAGAGCCAAGCAGCTACTCGAGCCCACATGGAGCAACAACAAGGTGCTCTGTCAGGGATGATGGTTAGCGGTGGGCACATGCAGCATCCCCCCCAGCAAGGCAACCTACCCCAGGGCCAGCTTCGCCCCCAGGTGCAGCTCCAGCAGCAGAGAATGATGGCTCCGCTTCAGAACCCCCAGCAGCAGCAGCAGTGGACAGGCCAGGGGGTGCCCCCCCAGCAGAGGCAAGCTATGATGAACCAAATGGGCCATCAAGTCATCGTGGCAGCTCAGCAGCAGCAACCACCTCAGGGTCATGCTGCCCTGATGAATATGGTGCAGCAGCAACAGCAGCAGCAGCAGCAACAGCATCAAGGTGGTGCTGGGGGGGTGCCGGGGGGAGCTGTCCCCGGTGCTCCGAATGTCCAAGGGGTTGGTGCCGCTGGTGGAAACATCCCTCAGGCAGCTCTTCACGAGCTTTTACGGACTCTGCGTTCACCCAGTTCTCCGCATCAGCAGCAGCAGGTCCTGAACATCTTACGCTCCAGCCCCCAGCTCATGGCTGCTTTTATCAAACAGAGGGCCTCAAAATACAAGGCAGGACAGGGGGGGCCTGGTGGGCCAGAGGGGGTTACAGGAGGCGGACCTGGCCCCACCGGAGGTCCTGTTGGAAATGTCATAGCCGGAGGGAACCCACAGGTGAACATGAACGCTGCCAGTGCCGGCCAGCAAGGGATCCACATGGGGCCTCAGGGAGGAGCGAACAGCAACATGGCTGCTATGACTCAGCAGCAGCAGCTGCAGCTGCAGCAGCAGCTACAGCAGCAGCAGCTTCGACAGCAGCAGCAGCAGCAGCAGCTACAGCAGCAGCAGCTACAGCAGCAGCAGCAGCAGAGGCCAATGCTCAGTGGTTTGCAACAGCAGCAGCAAGGGGTGGGACGAGGAATGCAAGGCCAGGGGCCGCAGATGGGAAATCTCAACAACCCCCAGTTCAGAGAGCTGCTCATGAGGCGACAGCAGATGGCAGCAAATCACGGTCAGTTTCAGCAGCCGCAACCTCCACAGGGGCAGGGATTCATGGGTCAGCCTCCTGCTATGGGACAGGGTCCTCCCGGAGGTCCGCCTCTCGGCCCGCAGCAGCCTGGGGGCCCCCCAGGTCCGCAGGGGCCAGGTTACCCAGGGTCAGTTGCCCAACAGCAGGCCACAGCTGCACTTCAGCAGAGATTCCAGCACCAGGTCCAGATGCAGCAGACTACCATGGCCGCCCATCCGGGGGGTGACGCAGGACCAAGTGGAGGGGGTGTAGGTGGCCCTCAACAAGCGCCTCAGGGCCCTCAACCCACCCAGGGTGGGCCCTCACCTACGACCTCTCAGGTCCACTACCAACAAACTATGTCGCAGCGGTTGCTCCAGCAGCAGCATATGGGCCCGGGTGGGTCCCCGGCCCAACACAGCAATCCCATGAGCCCCCAGCAGCCTCAGCAGGTGGCCCAGTCCCCGCACCCCCACCTGCAGGGCCAGGTGCTACCCACGTCACTCGTGCGATCCCCACAACCGTCGCCTCGACCTCAGTCCCAGCCGCCGCACTCCAGCCCGTCGCCGCGCATGCAGCCTCAGCCCTCGCCGCATCACATCTCCCCGCAGATGCAGACGGGCTCGCCGCACCCCACCCACCTGAACCAGCACCACCCGGGAATGATCGTCCCCCCTCAGCAGCAGCAGCAGCAGCAGCAGCAGTCCACGAGCCAGCAGCAGAACACTATGGAGCAGTTTGGATCGGATCAGAGCGCCATGCTGTCTCAGCTTAGCGGCATGGCCGGACTTCACGGGCCGGGGGCCAACGGTCAGGACCCTCTGAGCCAGAACATCAGCCACAACTCTTTAGACCACATGTAGGACGTTTTGTCCGCGTCAAGCTGAGCTCAGTGAATTTCTGCACAAACTGCACTCACCCAGGACAGTGTTACTGTTATTTCTTAGCATTTTTATTTTTATCATTGTTAAAATGTTATTTAATGTTTTTTCAATAAAGTTGTTGAACTGAACTTCCTATGGGAGATGAACAATGAATCAAGTCGTTAAATGAATTAGAATAAATGAATTGTAACTTATTGCTGTTAATATATTATATATTTTTTTGCCAACTGAGGACAAACAAAGAGGGGGGGTTCTCTAGCAACTCGTTTCTATTTCTTGCAGAAGAAAGGTAATTATTTAGGGGAGGGAAATAAAAGTACTTGCCTTTTTTATTATTATTATTTTTTAATTCTTAAAAGTAGTTGAGACTTAAATGAATGCAAAGAACCTTTTAAACATTTTTGTTTGCATCATTCAGTCGGTCTGTTTTTTTGTTGTTTTTTTGCAGAGTGATGTGAATTATCAGTATAAACCCAAACATGATGCATATTTTCCATTTTTATGTTTTTTTAATTTATTCTGTTCCTCAAGGGGACGGGGTTGCGATTCGTATAGAAGTCTATTTTTGTTATCAACCGTTTTAAGTTTTTTTTTTGGGGGGGGGGGGATTAGTCGACATGTTTGTTTTGCTTTAGGTGTCTTCATGTCAGTGTTTTTTTGTTTGTTTGTTTGTTTTTGTTGCAGCGGCTGAGGGTCTGCTCCACGCCGAGCGGACAAACTCTCGTGTTGGACATCGGTCCCGCTCGCGAACACTCAAGCCCTCCCCTTCGAATGTGCGTGCACTCCTTCCTTTTTTTTTTTTTTTTTTTTCTTTTTTTTATTATTTTAAGACACGCTCGCTTCGGAGCTGCAGAGGCTCTGGGAGGAGGGGGGGTGCATACCTTTGTGCCTGTAACATTTTGCGTTCGTGGGGCTCCTTTTTAGTGTTTTAGAATTTTTTTGCTGTTTAGAGCAAACAGGACGATGATCCAAATGAACTGTGTTGCACAGAAACGAGGCGAAAGACGACGGCGTGAGCGCTCGGTCGCTTTCTTCCTCGCCACCTTTGCTGCTTCCTCTGTTTGTTTGTTTTTTTGGACTTTCTATCCTCCTCCGTTTGGGGGGGACGGGGATGGATTGAACACGAATTCTGTCCGTATTATTATCTTTCTGCTCAGAACTTTGGGAATTAATTTAATATTTTTTACTGGACAAAGGAAACAAACTGTGGACTCGGTTACAGTTTTTCTTTTATAATAAAATGAAAATTACCAATAGTGCCGCGTCCTGCATGTGCTTAATCGTGAAAGTGTGCCACATACTTTCCCCCCCCCCCCCCC